>NC_052532.1:26248046-26258046 GCF_016699485.2 Gallus gallus | reverse complement strand
TGGGCTTTGTAGGGATTTTCTTTGCACCAAGTGAAAATAAATAGCGGTTGGAAATCAATTGTTGTTGGGGGAAGTGAGCTGTTGTTTAATACTTGGGTGAGTGCAACAACATATTCCTGAATTTTTGAAGGCAGATGAATGACTGTGCTCAGCGCCAGCCTAGTATTTAATTAGTCCTGAGGAGCTGCGATGGCGTGAAAGGGAAAGATGCAGCTGCTGCAGCGCAAGGTACTGTTTAGTCCAAGACTGAATGTGAATGCAGTGCTCTACCTTCACTACCTTTATCCAACAGTTTGTGACAGCCATCAGATAAAAGGATGTTCATTTATACATGATGTATATCCATACTGTGGTACACAGACCTTGGATAGAATCGTGGCTTATATGAATGAGCTCAATATTTTAGGTGATGTTTGTATTGTCAGTGAAAGCTAACTTCAGTGCAGACAAATTCATCTGATTTCCTGAGCTCATCTCCTGTCTGCCGAGTGTGGCTGTCGCACAGCGAGCAACAGGAGAGTCCCTTTGCCCTACCTGGCATGGCAGCTGAGCTGCTGCTGGATCCACTGTGCCATCAAGGGATCTCCACTGGGGCAATTTGTAAAACTCCTCTTGTCAATTTCATAGTTACTGCATTTTCAAAATGGCCTTCAGTGACCCACTGTGTGAGTGCCCACTGAAAAGTTTAGGGATGCAGCCTGAGTTCTTTACAGTACCATTTATTTGGCTTGTGGTCCACGTACGTCTATCCCATTAGTGCACTTTTTGGCCATTTTGAACCATTACTTCACTCACAACTGCCATCTTCATTCATTAGGCTATTTGCAATAGTGAAGTGATTAGCTGGCTTTGAAGAAACTGTTTTTTACTGTGAAAATTCAGGGTTTTTTTGGTCAGAGATGCTGTCAGCTTCCTAAGGCAGATGTGAAGGGTATTCATTTTGATGGTGCTGAGATACACGCTGTAGTCACAACTGTAACTTCAATTTGCCTGAAATACCATTCCACACAAGATTTGAGCACACCGTACATTTTTACAAGGAAAAACCTATTCAAGTAGACAACAATATATAAAACCTGTTTATATAGGTACTTTATTTGACAGTATTTCAATAGCAGTTGACCTAATTAGTGCTTCAGTCATGTTAATTTACTTACATATTTAAAAATATGCAGTGGGATAATTTATAGCTCTGCTTAACTCCAGCTTTGAGAGCTAACTGTTTTAGATAAAGTTAAAAAAAAACACATTTATGGATATTCTCTAAGCTTGTCTAATTTTTTGCTCTTGCACATCCAGCGATGTCCTTCATATTTGGCATTTTGATTTATTAGGCAATCTTAAGTATTAAGGACTTTTAACATACCAGTGCAAGGCTTGGGATGCATTGTGCCTTGTGTCAATGATGAATTAATCCCAGCGGAGCACAAAAGTTACCATTATTTAAGTCTAGCTTCTCACCTCCACTTTTACATCATAGTCAAGTTTTTAAGGCAGCATTTTAGGCTGTGTTGTGGGAAGTGTCACAGTGTAAAGTGGAGAAGAGGTTGGCACTTAATGCTGCATGCTATACGTGTGTGCTGTCTGTGTATAAACAGAAGTGAGCACTTCAGCGCTAGGCTGCAGGTGTGTGGCTGCTGCTTTGATTCGGGAGCCTTTTCACCTTTGCTTGCGGGGACTGCTACTGGTTTCCATGCATGGAGTACTGACAAGTCATAAGCAGAGCACTTTTTAACTGGAATTCCTGCTCCTTTGTTGCAAAGATGGGGCCCTCATGGGGACAGGGAGCAAGGCAACAGCCTCTTGTGATTGCCAGCGCATTGCGAAGTGCCACTGGTAGGCCTAAAGCAATGAGGAGCTCGCTCCTGGAGCAAGGCCTTGAGGAGGGAGGTTGGGCTGCACCAGGTCCTGCCACAGGCCGCACTGTAGCCCTACCAGAAGTGGCACCTGGGGGACGTGGGTGGGAGTGCAGCCTGCGGGAGCCCTGCGGCCTGCAGAAGCCTGACCCGTGACACCCAGGGCCTGGAGGAGGCCCTGTGCTGAGGGCTCGTGCCTCGTGGGGAGGGACCAAATGGGGCTGGCTCTCAGCACACCCTGTCATAAAGTGAGGGGCTCTAATTGAGCTCCGGCTTTGTATCCTGCTATTTGTACAAATAAAAGACCACATCTTGATGCAAAATAAACACAAAAGCACTGTTGTGACTATAACAGGGAGTCATATACTAATTTATATAATAAGTGGTTGTGCACGCTTTATTCAAGATTATGGCTGCAAGAAATGGCATGAATTGCTGGGTGTGTTTAATGCTGGATTATAGCAATTTGAAACATGTCAAACACATGGCTAATGCCTCATGCTTCACTCATTCTTGCGTAAACCTGCATAGCCACCATCCATTATACCCTTGGTAACAACACAATTCTGCAAGTAAATATTGTTACACTAAGTAACCTTTCAATTCAAGTTGTTTAGGAAGAGAAAATGCAATCTTGTGCAGTCAGTTCCAGTGTCAGTTTAATGTTTCAGAAGGGAAGCGGTGTAGAGAATAAGTATCTGCACCGCGGCGTGCCGCCTTGGAGCACACGCACGTGCACACGTGCGCACACGCACAGGCAACTTGCAGGAAGAGGAGTCAGGCTGCAGCTCCCAACTTGGTTGGGGCCATAGCGTTCCTCTGCTGGCCTGGGTGCACCCTGGCAGAATTAAACTTGCAACCTGCAGCACGACTACACGCTAACATCATCAGCAGTGTGTTCTCTCTTGCAGAGAGCACCAGGCATTTCCCCATAGCTTTGCTTAAAGCAGCGGGCAGCAGAGCTCGCGCTCCCCTTTGGCAGCTGGGCCTGGAGGGTCACTGCAGCGCGGTGCTGCCTGCGTGGGCATGGTCACAGGTGGCAGGGAGTGTGGAAGGGGAGAAAGGGAAGGAATAGAAGTGTGGATATCTGGAAATGTATGCCAACAGAGACTTGTGCGTTGTTTTTTTTTTCTTGTCCTGTTTGAAATACTAAACTTTCTGTCTTAATATCTGGCAGCTGTTGTATTCTTATTCCCTTCGTATTTATTTATGACTGTTATGCTAACAACCCGTACTCCTGCTGTAAAAGCAAGAAAAAGTACATCAGTGGCTTAATGAACTGCTGCAGGTTCAAACTGTAACTGGAAATTATTCACCAACAACTGAAATTACTGACACATGGGTATCAGAGATGGTCCTTGTGTAGGTGTTTTCAGTGCCTTAATTTGTGGGGTAGAGTTGATGATGTATGTGCACACACGGGCACATGTACGTATGTATATACAGATGTATACAGATGTGTGTGTGTCTGCAAGAGAAAAGAAAGGGAAAGAGGATGTTGCCATGCTCTTGCTTTTTTCAGCAGCCCTTCTATAGTTGATAGCAGTGAGGAGTCTGTGGACAACCAGCCCAGGGCATTCCTCAAGCCAAAGTTTCTGTACTGCTTTTAAAAATACCCTTTTAAAAATAGAAAAGCATTTCATTTTTAACATGAAATTCTGGAGACACGTTCTTCCTCATACAAACACTTCAGTATTTCCTCCCCTTTGCTGCCAAATGAATTACCCTCAGTATTGATGGTTGATGTTTGATTCTCTCTGTGCGTAGGGGTTGGGTTGGATCTGTTGTTTCCTATTGCTGGAGCACTGTTACTGGCCACGTTATGCTAAGCCCGGTTCTGCTGGCTCACAGACACTTTAACTTAAAATGCAGAGCCTGAACTGCACTCTGGGGCTTTGCACGGATACAAAATCCACAAGACATAAAACCCCTTGGTTAACATGAACTGGAAGATGTTTAACCCTTCTCTGCTAATTGTAATGGAAGAGGCAGAAGGGTGTAAAAACACGGGATTTGACTCTTTTTTTTTTTTTTTTTTTTTGCTAAATTTCAGAGTGTTTTCCACTGTTCCTGTTAACTGCCGTGTGCACCCCTTTGCCCTTCTGATGTGGCTGGGCTGAATTACCGCTGTTACTGTCTAACGAGAGAAATTTTAAAAGATGAACCTGTCTGTTGGCTGAATCTTTGTTTGACTAAAAGGGGATTATTGTTTGGATTGCCCGAATTTCCAAATCCTTGTAACGATACAGTAGATGAAGTGTTTTAAATAGATTCCCACTATGATATACACGTCTTTTTATTCAAAGTAAATATTGTAAAAATCTGGGAGGGATGCCTGCTCCCACCGTTGCGGAATACCCGCATTAGAATTTTCATATCACTACTAAGGGCAATCAGACCTTTTTCTCTGAATATTTTAAACATTGTACATGTAAAATTTATGCCTAATTTGAATACTTATTAGCTGCCTAATCTCAGAAAAGAGTATTAGCTTTGTTTTTGTCTTGTAAAATTCATCACTATGTGTATCACATATTCCATTTCTATTATTTTTCTTAGCTGATGTTGGTGGGAGCGCTCCGGGAGGGCTGTTTGTCCACAAACACATCTGTTTCTGCTGTTGTTTGCTGTGGTGTAACAGCTGCCCGCCCTTACATCAACCACGGTCGTGTTTGGGCTTCTGGCACCTTGTTTGTTTTTGACCAGAGCATCTTCAAATAACTTCTCTTTTGCTATTTCAACTTTCTTCGCGCTCTCGCAGCTTATCTCGGGGGTTCGTGGTGGTTTGTACAGCGTTCTGATTTATATCCCACGCACACAGTTCAAGTTGCAATCATTCTCTCCCCGTGTTCCTTGCTAGGAAGGGATGCTGCGCGCACTTTGCGAGAGAGCAAATCCCTAAGTTCAGTAATGAGGCAGAGCAGCGGCGTTGCTTCTCGTGCTGTTTGCTTACACCTCACGCGTGCGCTTCAGAGGTATCTTTCAGCGTAGCACCGTCGAGGTTGTTGTGGGGACTCGGTGCGTCCGTGCGCTGACACAGGCGGCGAGGTGCACGCTGACGCCGCTGGGGCGGGATGGGACTTGGGTGGCTCTGAGAGCAGGACCTGACCTTTCCGTATTACTGATACAAAATGCTCCTCGAGCTGCTGGTTGTGAGGGCACGCCGCTTCTTTATTTACTGCAAAGATTTCAACTGATCTTGGCAGGACATCTCATTGCTATCCTGAAAGTACAGTATATTTATGCAGTGAAAATGATAAAACATTTATTACTGTAGAGAAGGTAATATGCATAATTTATGCTGTTTTTAGCACAATCATTAGTGATATTCTTGATAGATTTTATTTCCAGCTTTCATATCTAATACATGCCTGGAAAATTAATTTTATATCTTTCATTTATTTGCCTATGTTAAAATTGAGTTTTAAGTCATCTTCAAGTGAACAGTTTGATTGCTGCTCATGCATAAGCTTAATTACTTCCCAGGAAGGACAGTATTAAATGTTTTAAATGTCAGAAAAATAAATGAATATCAGCCGTTTGATTAAAAAAATAGGCAATATCTGACGTGTTTGCAGCAGGAGCTTTTTCTTAAAATGCCTCCGAGGCAAAATTTTATTTAGTCACAAAAAAGGAGAAGCCCATTATACTATTTATCATTGGGTGATGCCATATGATTTGTAACACCCTTACAAAATTTTAATTTTGTATGATTAGCTGTGCATCATTAAACAACAGCCTCGCATAAGATACGCTGTAAAATCCTGACAGAATCAAGATAGCGAATGTTTTAAAGAAGGCTGTATAGTCATCCATGGTTGTCAAAGCTGGATAATAGGAAATATAGAGCGGCGCGTGCAGTCGTGCCTTCATTTAAGCCGGTTTTATAGGTAGACTTTAAAATGTGGTCGTTCGTAAATGCTATTGACCATTCTGCACGCACGGCGTGTTATTTTGGCTGTTAAATGGAACCGCACAAGGATTGCTTATAGAAACCATAATTCCGGTGATTAGTATCTGTGCGAAGGAGACTTGGGACCGCGCTCGGTGGTAAATGGCTCCGCCAGGCTCTCCCCGCTCCGAAAGATGCCGTCAGTAATTGGCAGAGAGGGACATCTCGATAATGGAAGTGCGAAGGTGTAACGCGGTGTTAATTGATACTTCTTAATCACTTTTAGGTATTAAGTCATGATGCAGGAATCTGCGACAGAGACAATAAGCAACAGTTCAATGAATCAAAATGGAATGAGCACTCTAAGCAGCCAATTAGATGCTGGCAGCAGAGATGGAAGATCAAGTGGTGACACGAGCACTGAAGTAAGCACAGTGGAACTGCTGCATCTGCAACAACAGCAGGTAAGTTTGTTTGCCGCGCCGGCTGCTCTCGCGCGGCCCCGGCTCTCCCGCCGACCCGCGCCCACAGGGAGCCCCGGGAGCGCGGGGTGGGGGCGGCCCCCCGGGGGGCAGAGGCAGGGGCAGGGCCGGGCAGGGGCAGCGCGGCGCGGAGCGGAGCGGGGCCGGGCTGGCGGCGGGGTGCGGCGCCGCGCGGGGCGAGCTGCGAGCGGCGCGGTCCCGCGTGGGGCCGGCGCGGCGCGGCGCCCTCCGCCAGAGGGCCACATTCCCTGCGAGAGCGCGGCGCGGCCCGAGCGGCGGCGGGCGGGGTGCGGGCGGCGGGAGCGCCCCGTCAGGAGTGCGTGCGCTCGGAGCCGGGAGCCGCCTGGGGAAGCGGCCCGCCGGCGGAGCGCGGCCCGGCTCGCTCGGAAAGCGTTTTATTTAAGTTAGTTAGTTTGCTTTCTCGGCGAGTTAACGCCGGACGGCTCTTCTGGCGAGAAGCGTCACGTTAACCTGTTGTCTGCTTACTGGTGTCCTCTGAACGAGATGCATCAATTAATGTTCGTGACTTCACGTCTCCTTTGAAACCGGGCACGGGCGCAGTCCCGCTTTGCCCAGGAGGAGGCAGCCCCCGCCGGGGCTGCGCGGGGCTGTGCGGTGCGGCGCGGCGCGGCCCCACCGGGCGCCACTGAGCCCGCAGTGCCAGCGCCCCCCCGGCCCCGGCCGGAGCCCCTCGGTGCCGGGCCGGCAGCACCGCCCCGCGTCGCCCCGCATCGCCCCTCGGCTCTACGTGCCGAGAGGCTTCGTCACCACACCGGCTACTCATTGGCTTAATGGCAGGAAAGTTGTCTCACGTAAGACAAAATATTGTAAAAATCCCGTTTTATAGAAACGCGTTGAGACATGAGAGATAAATTGCGTGTGTACGGGCCTCTGAAATAACAGGTCACCGTGGCTCTTAAAATTGAATCATTTTCGGTGCTGAACTGAACGGTGTAGCCCGGCTGCTTTTATAGTTAAATATTTTACACGGTGACAGAAAACGTGGAAGAATTAAATAGTTGGAGATTTAAATACGAGAAGTTGCTGAGGCTTAAATCTGTGCCTTGCTTCGAGTGCCAGCGTGCTCTGCTCTGACAGTGCCACAGGCTGAGGAAGGGCGTTCAGTGTCTTCATCGAGTTCCAGCACTTTGCACACATACATGTTAGTATTGTCTCTATGTACACGGTGTATATATATGCACTACGTGTATAAGAAATGGCATATAATATATAAAACTGCATGTATAATTTAATAGCGTTTTCCCTTAAGAGCATTCTGCCACCTTTATCCAGGTGTTCGGACTCTAAAATCTTTGTCATGAGTGCATTTAATTGTTAAAAACGCGTGGAAAACTGAATTGTGGTGGGGCAATTTAAAACACAAAAATACCCATAGAACCGTGTGCCGCCTCCACGTCACCCAGAGCAGCAGTCCTGGAGGTTTGCTGTCCGTTTGTCCACACGGTCACACATTCCTGCAGATAGCAGAGACCACAGAGAATAACAACTGCAGATGAAAATATCCAGTTGGGTAGCAGTAACAGACAGGTACTGAGGGGACAGGCTCAGAAGCGACAGTCTTTTCTTCAAAACTGTGACGAGATCTTAAATAAGAAGACAGGCAAAGTAAAACCATGGGTACAGTTAACAGGACTCAAGAGGCATTTTATGACAGGGTCTGCACCACAGGATTTAAATACAACTTGAGTTTGGCTTATAAATCCTTCTATAAAATATGTTGATGTGAAACATAAACACTGGTAAACATGCAGTAGGATGTCCTTTAGATAACGGGCATAGCTTCACACTGCTTTTGCTTTTCTTCCTCTTTCTTCCCCCCTGCTTTTTACCCAGTGCCTTTTGAAACGTGATTTAAGAGAAAAATGCTGCCTGTTTTTATTGCTGTCACTGTAGTAACTCTCTCAAATGCTGTTTTTTATATGCGACTTGCCAGATCAAGTTTGACAAGTTGAAAAACAGAGCAAACCCCAAAGTACCTACGGATATTTTTCTAAAGATTTTTTATTGTTTAGATATATGCACGATATGATTTACTGATGTCACAGTTTAACGGTCCTCTTTTGGGCTCTCCGAGTCATTTTTATGTGGGCCTTCAATTAAACAACTGAAGTTCTTCACAGCTTTCTCTGAAAGAAGGAGAGGAACCTTTCCTTTGGCTGGGCAGCCCCTTAAAGCGGTGCTCACACCTGAGAATAGCCATAGGGGTTGAGTAGAATTACAGAGGAAGTTTTTTCAGCGTGGCACGAATGTGTACTGGGCGAAGTTACGCGTAAAGACATTTCAGGCTACGTACAAAGAGCCGCTGGGATAACCTAAACATTTCAGTTTGTATGTGGCCGTGTTCAAGCACGGTGTTGGAGCATGTGAGCACAAATGGCTAGATTTATATGAAGTTAATAAGCTAAAATAATAAACTTCATTAGATTCTTACGTGGAAATATGTGGAGTTTGGACAGTCCTACTTCTGACTCGATGAACTATGTTGTTGCCATCTCTACATAGAGGTGAGAAGTTTGACTTAAATCGGGTGCTTATTCCTCGCCAGTGTATCAAGAGAGAATGACAGTATTCTGTAATATATTGTTATACATACTTGGTGATAAATGGATTGGGTGCTGTCACAAGTCATCAGGCCGGCTTTGAAGATGTATGAGTGGAGTGTAAGCAACTTTTTATCTCACTGTCGATATTTATCAATTTATAAATACTGCTAAAGTGAATGCAGATTTTTATTATTATTATGTGATACTATTATCTGCTCAGACTTGTTTCTTCTGCTTTTTTTGGCTTACAACATCCTCTCTCAAATTTATACGTATATATATATATATATATACTCAGTTATTCACTTTTATTTTTTTCTTGTCTGTTAAAATCAGTGTTACATGCTAGAATGTATAATACATGGGAGAAGCATCTCCGTGATTAAATACATTGACAGATTATTCTGCATTAGATGTAGAATTTTATTTTGATATTAAGTTTGTAGAATTAATTGTTTGTGTCACTAAGGTCAAAATAGTTGCTAAAAACCATGATTGCTTTACAGGGTAGATTTGAGCTTGCATTTTGAGTATTCATTAAGTCAGTTCTACCAAGATAATCTTTTTAAATGTTTTATGGGAATTTATTGGTGAGAAGCAGTTTTGGTTGACTGTGTTTAAAATTATTTTTCCAAAGCAGTTTATTTTTTTCCAGCAGATCACTTACCAGTAGCATTTCATCAATACATAGTACTAAAAACACGTACAAAAGCAAAAACATGATGCCAGCCTTCACATTGTCCTGATGATTGAAAAAGGATGTACAAGTTCTGCTTTCTTGCATGCTCAGTTGTTTGATTATTTAAAAAGGAGGAGGCAGATAACAGGGTATTTTTTTTTTGTTTATTATGTGAGGTCTTAAATTAGATGTTAACAAAACACTTCTGTTCACGTCTGTTGGAGAGTAGTTCTGTTTACTGAACCAAGTAGGGGCTTGCATTTTTACTCCTTGGAGGATCAGATGAGCTTTCTCATAGTATGCAGGTAATCTGTATTAACAGGTGACATAAAAATTCCAAACTGCCACACCTGTAGCAAAAGCTGAATTCAGAAAGAAGGCTGATGATATGTAATTTGAATTTAAAACCTCTTATTGCATCTGATGGCACTTGTTCCTTTAATTGACTGTGTGTCAACGTTAGGAAAAATGTTTCTTCCCAGTTATTTCTAAACCAAAGTTAAAATTGAAAAGGATCCTTGAAAAGG
>NC_052532.1:26215546-26243046 GCF_016699485.2 Gallus gallus | reverse complement strand
TGGAGTACAGCTGAACCTTATGTGAAACTCCATAGTGGGAAAGCTCATGGTAGCAAGAAAGAATTGCCATTATGTAGATTGACCAGAGGAGTTTTTTGATACTAAAGACAACACCAGTGTAAAGGAAGTCCATGAATAAGAGATCCAATACAGTAAATTCACTGAAAGGAGATGAGGGAGGTAGAGTAACAGGAAACATATGCCCTAACTACGCCTATATAAAATATTGTAGCATTTTAGCTAAGATTTGAAGTGGATTTTAGTCTGAATTTAATTTGGTTAAGTGTAGCAAAGGAAAAATAATTATTTCAAATCGATGTGGGTTTTTTTTGTGTGTGTCAGAATAGCAGCAATCACAACTGCTAGCTGTTTGGTGCAAGAGGTATTTCTGTCTTATTTATTTCCATAAATAATTGTTCTTATCTGCATTGTGAGTGCAATCAGTATGATTTGTTTTCTCTCCTTTAGGGATCTTAGAAAGAAAAAGAACTTGTATGTCTATGAATGTCTGGAGAGGTCTTTGTTGAGCTGTTAACCAATTTTGGGAAGTACACTGGGTCACCAATTCTGGGTTGTGGACATCAAACAAACCTGTAAAGAAACGGTCAATTGTATTGAAAATGTAAAAAATCCTGCAGCGTGCCAGTCAGTTGAAGAAACATGCTCTGTGCATCCTCTCCAACACAACTGCTATGATCTCTAAGCTAAGTGTGATTCATAGGAATTAGTTTGGGCAGCTCTCTTTGTGAGAGAACCTGTATCTGTGGATTTTACGTCCATGAGCGTGCATATTAAGCTCACAGTTACTTTGTCATCACTTTGAATTACTTTGTATGGAGGCGCTGCAACTATGGGGCAGTTTAATCCTTAAGTGAACATTTATTCTTAGCTTACATAGTATGAAGTGTTTATATATTGTTGTTATTTAGAACAATTCAAGCGTGAGGTTGTATTTTAAAGATAAAGTAGCAAAACAAATATGGTCTGTAGTAGTCATGGAATATTGCCCAGAGTAAGCTGCTTCAAATAAGAGGCCACATATGCTTCTATTACTGAACTCTAGATTATGATTTGTTTCATTAATTTGAGGATTTATTTAAAATCTGTAAACTGATTATCCCTTATTATTCCCAGTGAATCGTTCCACCTTCTGGCTTTGGCTCTTCTTCCACAGGATCTTCCTTTCCTCATTCTTTCTGCTGTCTTTTATCTGTCATTGTTGGCTTGGTTTCTTTATCCTACCCTTCAGTTTGTGCTCCCTTCATCTTTACCCTCTCTTGTCTGTCTCTCTGGGCCACGCGAACTCTACTTCTGTGTATTTTTGACTATCCAACTTGATGCTTGTGAATCTTTTAGCATCTTTTACTTAGCAAATTATGGTCTCTTTGGGGCTGCTGGAGTTTAATATGTGTAGTGAATGTTTTGAGAAGTTGGGCGTTTTAATGTCAGAGTAGTTGTGATTATATACCAAACAATTGGAAGGTAATTCCAATTACCTTCCAATACCAAGTCGAAGGTAGAATTAGCACACAGTCCCATCTAATAAGGGTGATACCAAGTCCATTCAGAAGATGTTTAGAAACTTACTTCAAGAGTTAAGATTTAGGTTCTGATATAAAGCCTGTGATCTTTCTTGGATTGCCTGGATGAAGTAGAGTCCTACACAGATGAAGAGAAGAAGAAACTTACATATGGTAACTTCAGACTGTCTTGTTTGTGTGCTGTTAAGTTTGTACCTGTACTGTAGAACACAGTGAAATCTCAACTGCCTGAATATTTGCCCATATTGTTTGACTTTTGTAATTTGCACAGGGCTGTGCCTGTGGCAGCCAGCAGTACCCACTAACCTAGCTGAAACAGCTTATTTGAATGCCCTAAAGGCTTTCAAGGCCAGGTTGGAGCAGACCCTGAGTAGCCTGATCTAGTGGGTGCTGACCCTGCCCATAGCAGGGGGTTGAAACAAAGTGGGCTTTAAGATCCCCTCCAGTCCAAGCCATTCTGTGTTTCTATCTCTTATTTCTGTTTGCTTGTGCTGCAGTCATAGAAATGGGTGCAATGATTATGCGTTCCCTTACAGGTGGAAAGATTCTATTATTGACTTCTTTGCTGTATTTTGGTGTGCAGATTCTATGTTATGTACCTGATCATAATTGTTCAAATTTTAATAGAAATAGTAATATTCAACGTATTGCAATATACATATATGACATAAAATGTATATAGATAAGCATGTGGAATTAAATGTGCTAAATTGATAAATAATAATAAGAAACCAATCGGATTTGGTAGTCAAGATTTATACAAAGAGGTTCCAGGAGAGTCCGTGTAATTTCTCGTGGCTTACTTGGTGTGTACGTTCTTTGTATATACTTAAATTCTTAAGGCTCATCAGTTACTTCCTCTCCAAACTGCAAGAATCTAACTGTGCTTAAGCTCTGCTACTGGTTTCCACATTTAAAAGCCCTCATGCTGTAAAGTAATTTGTCACTTCAGAGTACTCTTTCCTTTGAAATTCTTTTATCAAAATGAAAAGAGAAAGATTGCTGTTCCCTGTATGTCGTATCACCAGGTATCCTATCAATAATAAACTTTTGTTTTGTTTTATTCATCTTTTTATCTGTATCCTAAAATACAGAACATGACAGCAAAACTCCCCAGTAAGAAGAAGAGATTTTCTTTCACAAATTTTCTTGCAGATGCAGTGTCAGCCCATCACTGGGGACACTCCGAAGCAGGACGTCTGTTTTGTGTTTTTCTTTTTCTGAGACCTCTGCAAGCTTCAGAAACAGTTTTTTCTTGCCTAAAAGTTGTTTGCCTAAAGGTTGTTTTGTGTTTTCAGGCTCTCTTCTTTTTCCTGCAGAATGTTCTGTGTTGCTCTTCAAGGCTTTGTTTCCGGTTTCCACAGCAGAAATGTCCAAGGACTACCTATCTTTTCTTTCTCGTAAGCCATAACAAAATCCAGAAGGAGCCATTCATTCTTAGACTTCAAGATTTATCACCATAAATTAAATAAGATGAACAATGAAATCTTTGATCTGACACAGGTAGTGCTTAGTGTGAGCAAAGTTCTCATGTTTGTACATCAGATGAGGTGCGCTAAACCTGCTGTTGGCAATTTTTCTAATTTCAAAGGGGGTTGCTTCTAATAGTCCTTTATCACAATTAATCGTGGTTTTTGATAGTAATGTTCTCCTAGCCCCACGCTCCCCCCAAAAAAGTTCTTAGAAGGCAAAATATATACCATGAAAAATGTGTCAGGGTTTCTACAGAATAAACACTGCCTCCATTGAGTTCTTGCCTATCCATTTTTTATAATGAATTTAGAAAGAAGTATCCAAGTGTGACTGAGGTATTACTTTACAGAAGAGAAACAAAATTTGGATATGGCTTATCTTAGTGCTGTAATAAAGAGGCCTTGTGTGTGACTGTGTATATTTGTGCCATATCAGTACATCTCTGAGATCCTGGATTCAGAGGACCTACCACATTAAGAAGCAGAGAAGTTTCAGGAGGAGGAATGTTATTTTCTTCCAGCCCCTTTCATAACCAGAAAACTTTTGTAATATCCTGCATGCGTAAGGGTTCAGTTTCTATGTTTTAACAGGACAGTAATCATGTTGGGAAATTGTCATCAGCCTGAAATGTGGAGCAGATCGTATTCAGGATTTGCTCCTCTTCCTTCATGGACCACACTTCCAGGGTAGTGGATGACAGTGCTTCCTAAGTGAGCTTAGTGCCAGTTGACGAGGTAGATATCTTCTCATTCTACATCCTTGGCATAACCGATGTGAAGTAAATGCATCGTTAATGTTAATTGTGTGAAATTTAAGTTGTTTTTGTCACATCTGAAGTATTTCTCGCGAATCTTCAGAAAATCAGAACAGAAGCTGTGAATTATGAAGTTAATGACAGTTCTAGCACTGTTCACAAAATACAGGAAAACCTTCAAGAAAGTTTTGCTTTTGAGAGTCGTAACATTTGACAGGCAGTTGTGTAGTTGTTTCCAAGTACATCAGTGAGGATAGTAGAATTTATCTTAGTTACGCGCAGTTGTGAGGTACCTAATGTGTTTCTTTTCTTTTAGAAATGTCTTTAACGTTAGGCTTTATCCATTCAGTCTTATATGTTTCTCAGAGTTTTTTTGGATTATGTGTTAATTAGAAACTTGCCACCAAACTCACAGATACCTTTTGAAATTTCAGATACATAACTCAGAAATGTTAAGTGAAATCTGTACTGCACTACATATCCTAAAGCATTGACTTAACACAGAAAAACAAAGAAAATGGGTAAATTTATGCATTCTTTTTATTGCCTTCTACTTTGTATGAGTTCCTGAAATTCCATTAAATCACTCCAACATGATAGTTACTGAGAGATATGCTTAGCATACCTGGTGAATTTTGAAAATGAGGGAGAAAAATGGCCTTGTGGGTTTCAATGACAATCAATATTAATGTTTCTTAAATACGTTTTAGTGAGTAAATGCCTCGTGAAAGTTAGAGATTTAAAATTATTTTCTGTAATTGATCCTTAGAAAAAGAATAGAGTTATTGTATTCAACAGCAGAAGAGAAGGCGACAGTGGCTTATTAGATTGGAAAGGATGAGGAAGAGACCAGGAGAAGGAATGTAAATTGTGGAGTGGGAACTGAAAGTTAAGAAGCTTTGGAGCCCCTTGGGAAGGTAAACACTTGGGTTAGGAGCATCCACATTGTTATAAGCACGGCAGCCTTTGTGAACTGTGGTGCACCTAGGACAGATCTTCCCACAGATGACACTCCTGCATTTCATTTCTTGTCTCCCTCTCGCCTTACCTGACGTTCTCTCTCGAACAGATATCCCCACTTCTTAACAGCCCCAACCCATCTTTCTTTCTTGAACTTAAACACTTTTACAGCCACTGCTTTCCAGCTTACAGCCTGGACGCCCATTGATGCCTGCCCTTTTCTATCGGTCACTGCCACCTCTAGCCATGGGCACTCATCTTGGCCTGCTGTAGCTGCTGAACTCCTCACACGTGGGGAAAGCATTGCTCGGCATTCTCTATGGGAAAAAAAATGGTTGTACTAACATGCTACTTCTTTGAGCATCAGTACTATGCTCGATGAAACAAAAGAGAATAAGCTTAGGAGACTGAGAGCAAAATTATACTTGGAAGTGTAATCACTCTGCCTAAACTCTCTTGCTTTTTGAATTCAAGCAAATCAGTATTAACAATCCAAAATATGAATTAGGAAGCACATTTGTGTATCCGATGTGGCAGGTCTGTGAGAAATGCAAGATAAACACAGATGTGATTAGTTCCAGAAGAATATACTGTATGCACATTTTTAGTGTGTGTATGATATGGTCTTTATGATATGCATTGCACAAAGTACTTACATGAAAAAATATGGATAATGCTCTCAGGCCTTTAAAACATTGTGATTCAATTTTTGAAGAGTCTAGTTTTGAAGTGTAATTAATTGTACAAAAAATACCTTTAAGATGAAGACTGCCATAAATACTTTGTCACTATGGATTTGCTTTGAATTTGACCAGTAATCTGTAAGGTTAGAGTTGGATAGCTAGTGTTAGCTAACACCAGCTGACTGTTCCGTGCAGCAAAAGCAGTGGGAGAAGTATAGCAGTCAACACAAGGAAAACATACGTTTAATGCAGTAAATTTACACTGAAAAGTGCTTTAGGCAACAAGCCTACTTAATTGAAGAGGACATAAGCACATATTTATCTGCTGCGTTTAACAGAGAATATGTAATTCTTTCCTAAAAATAAACATACAGTTAAAGAGCTCCACTGATGCAAAAATAGTAACTTAACAGGAATCATGGAATAAAAGCCCATGTATTTCTTAAATATGTAATTTAGAGATCTTATTTCACAGTCACAAAACGTGTGAACTCATACTCAAGACAAACGTTATATTTAACATTTAGCATTGATACTTCAGATGCCCAGGAGATACGGTTAATGTCTTTCAATTTTCTGCACCCATCCTTTCATCGTTATTTATACAGATAGTTCATTTAATGTCTGCAGAACTTAGCAGTAAGTTAACTGCATGGTAAGATTAGTGAAGTTTTGTATGGTGCATGTTTTTCTGTGTTTCAGCACAGTGAGATGAATTAAAATATCACCAGTCAATGCCAGCATTCTTTAAATTAGTAACTTATATTATGTTTTAGGTTTTAGGTTTCCAGGCTTCAAGACAAGTCGGTTCCAAATCAGTGTGAAGTAGATACATTTATACCTTAAAAAATGAATTTTTAATTGTTTATTTTTCAAAATAGCCCAGTTTAAATAGTTGAAAATGAAGTAACTTATATAGCTCTTAATCTGCTACAGTCTATTATAAGAATTTAAATGAATTTTATAAACCTGTTGCATCAGTGAATTGCCCTCAAATTTCAATGAAATGAAGGCTGCTGCTTTTTTAATTGCTGTATGAATCAAAGGAAGACACGCCAAGTTTCTGAGTCGAGTTATTCTTTGTAAAAATGTTGCCATGTCATCTGTTTAAGTGTCTGTCATTAAAACATTTTTTATTGGAGTGAATGCTAGTATTTACCTGCTTTTTTTGCAGAAATATGTTTCTGCTGCACAGGAACATGTTTCTGTTGTCTCTCAATGGGCATACTAAATGAAGACTGAAGAAATCTGGTAGTGACTAAAACAGCAGTCTGACTTGTTTTCCTTTTCCAGATTGTGTTAGTGGCAGCTGAATACTTGACTCGTCTTAGAAACCTTGGAAGTACGTTCATGTTTTCTTAGCCTCTTTTGCCTCTAGTTATAAGAAGCTATTGGCCATGTCATTCACTAGAATAAAACATTTTTTGTATAGTAAATTTTAGGTAATTTCATAATCTGATAGCTACAAAGTAGTGTTAGAATAGTGTATGAAATCCAATTCTAATTTCCATTTCAGTGCTCTGTAGCAAAATTAGAAGAAAGCAATATTATTTTCTAAATAAGAAATATATCCTACTCAATTAAATATAAGGAAAAAAAAGGAATTAATTAGCAAAAAGAAACAACTAATTTGTTCTATTGAGCAGCAATGTAGCTTCTTGGTTCAGTGAGTCAGTGACAAGGAACTTCTTGGCAGGCAAACAAGTGGAAAGTGCAAATACAAAATAAGATTAAAAATCTACTATTTAAATCAAGGATTCCCACTTACTTGCTTAAATTGTGATTAAAATTGGTGATTTTAATCATTTGATTTAAACCAGTCTGGCTGAGTAAGACTTTTATATGAAAAATATAAAGTATACAGCACTTAATGGGACCAGAATAACTCTCTTGAAGCTTTCTTTTTTTTCCTCCTGGTAAACATACCACAAGCTTTTAATAGTACATTATCTGAGACAACTGTATTCCAATTAACAAGAATTTATCGTATATACACACATAGACATACACTGGAGCACAGAACATGCTCAGTACTTGTTTGGGGACTGTAAAAACAGGAGTGGATTAGATGGCTAGCAGGCCAGGCTGTGGAGCTGGTGAAGCTCACCTTCAGAATGCGTGTGAGTTTCCCGCTTGGTAGAATTGAAAGGCTCCATTTATACTTGCTCGGTTATTTTGATGTGACAAACGACGGTCATCATTTCTGAGCTTTATCTGGTGTCTGGGTCATTAAACACTGAAAAGTGGGTTTTCAGGTATTTTTAAGGCGACTCCTAGAGAGATACTTAGGAAGGCTGTAGGCAGCCTTCCAGCTGCATGGCCTGGCTGCTGGCAAGAAATAGGCTGCCATGATCCTGTGCATGTAGCTGGGAAGATTGAGTGTGTTGTGCTCCTCTGGTTGGCCACAGATCTGGCAGACCTCAAGTGGTCTCTTTTTTGCAGAAAGAGTGGTCAGTTTGAAGCTTTAAGAGATGAACTTGGACAAAGATCCCCTGTGATGGAAGCCCCTGAGATGATGAGGAGCAGCCAGGTGCCCGGGCCCCATCTCATCCTGTCCCATTGCTGCTCTTGCTACATTTATTCAGGTGCAGGCCAGCGCTGCCATGGCCACATCTCTTGTCTGCGACAGCTGCACAGCATCTGGGAAATGAGAATAAAGCTGGGAAGAGTTACTGGGTTTTGAGTGGCCAGGCGTTGGGCAAGGATTGACACGTTTGCAGGGAAGCAGCTGAGAGATGGGAGAGGGCCAGACAGGGCTCGGAGCAATGGTTTTGGGTGGTGAGCGACAGTCTGGAGAAGAGAGTAAGGAGCTGAATGAGAAGGGGAATATGTGTGGCCTTGAATCATGTTTTCTGAAGCACTCTGTCATTATAGCATTCTTGCAGTATTCTCTGCATCTTCCAGTGGTATCATTGTGTTCTGATACTTTTTAAGAAATAGACATTATGCTAATAATGAATTTGCCTAAATACACTTAGTGGGATGTACTTGTGGAAGTATTTATGACAATATATAGCAATATATATGTGATAGTGATCTAAGTATATTTTTAGTATTGCTGTTCAGTAAAGCAAGGTATGGTTTATTTGTCCTGGTTCTTTGTCTGCATGAGGTTACTACGTCAGGTAGGGGCTGTGGACATTGTCACAGAAACTCTGTAATGCTTTCTGTCACACAGCCATGACACATGGGATGTATCATCTCTCCTAGTTTGATCAACCTGTGCGTTCATCAGCTTGGATTTGCTGTAAGGGTTCGTTGTCCGCCTTTCTTCCTGTACGGACTTGTCAAATGCTTGGTTGGGATGCTTTGTAGATAATAAAACACTTCATAGCAGCAGACCTAATGTGGTAAAATTCAGCATGAAAAGACAAAGAAGAAAGGTGGTATTGACATGCGTAACTTAAAGACACTAAGTTATTAATGTATGGGTTTATACTAAGGTATATTATATATACTGTGCTTAAAATCTCATTCTTGTTTATATATAAGGGAAGAATTCCACTCTAAAACAGAAGAAATACTTACAAAACTAGAGGCAACCACAGAAAATCCTCCATGTTTCAAGACTTTAAATAATTATGGACTGCTAGTTTATTTATTTATTATATATTTTGATTTTACAGTGATTGTACAGTCTTACTGGGAAATTCTTCTGTTACGGATGCCTTCCATTACCTATAGAAAGCATAGAATAGCTGTGAATATTAAATTAATAGAACGGAAGAGTATCTTATTAAATGTAAATTAGAGATCTGTTCTGAAGCTGCTCAAAAGGAGGTAAATTTTAATACAGCAGCTCTGCCATGTGTAAGAATTTGTAATAACAAGCCAAAATTAAAACAGAAAGGGGGAAAGGGGTTAAAATGAATATCTGTACTTCACTGCAGTGCATCTGATTTCACCTGTTTCGGCTCAAACACTATTATAGGATTTTTTTAAAAAAAATGTTTTTATTAATCTCTGAAAATGACAGGTGTCAAGAGCCTTTTGTGATACACATACAAAAAACTTGCGGTCAAGAGGTCATATCACTGCAATGTATTAGGCAGTAGCCTTCTCTCTTGTGGAATTTTCCTTGTTTGAAGTGTTTCCAATGAAAGATACTTGCTGTAATGCACATCAGTAAAATGATCTGTTTGGGAACAGCTTTACATGGGAGAGGAAGCAATGAGAATACTTTGGTATTGTGTATGTCTTCTCTCTTAACAATTGCATGTTCTGAACTCTCTGGGATGCTATAAAGAGCACAAAGGATATATGGCGTACAAGAACATATGTGTTTTGGGATTGAATTTAATAAATATTATTCTCTTCATGAAAACAGTTACTCAGGTTTTGTATTTTTTTTTTCTTTATGGAGAGAATTCTGATGCTCTGAATTTCACAAAGCTATCTTTTAGTCTTTTCATTGTATTTTATTTGTGGTTATGAGCACAATCTGTAGGAAAGTAAGCGCAGTATGCAAAATAAGATATTTACACACACACAAAGGAAACAAAGTGGAATGGTTTGAAAACTTGCTTTGATGTGCTTAAAATGAAGCCAGTTGTTATTTTAAGACAGGTTTCAGAGCCTGTCCTTGAGCTCTGCATATGTTTCCCAAGGAGAATGGATAAATTCTTGAAGTAGCAGTCTTTGGGCAGGTGCTGTCAGTGTGGTTGCCTAACAAGGAACTAAATCATTAGGAGAAAAAAAATAGTGATATTTTCAACATTTGTATGAAGTTCAGTTTTGAAAATGTCTTTTTTTTTTTTTAGCCTCAAACCTCTTGGAATAGTTGTATGATGTGGTGATCCTGCTAGAGAAGGTTTATTTTCCATTTTTGTTCAATTGTTTTGGATAGGTGTAGAGAAGGCAGATTAGTGACAAAATTACAAAGATAGGTTGTAAAGCAGCTTTGAGATACCCACATCAAAGTAGGGTCTCTAATTAGGGATTTAGAAAAGCTGGATTATAAAAATGGGAGCCAGTCAATTGTTCATAAAGGGCCCTGAGGGGAAGAGGAAGTGCTCGATTAGCTCTGCCATTCCCCAGCACCATGCATAGGAGGGAGTGGGAAACTCCAGGAGTGTGTGCTTTTAAAAAGTCAAGTAAGATGAGAAGTATTTGTTTTTTCTCTCCCAGGCAGAAGCAGGTTTCTTGTTTCCTCTGGGTAAGGATGAAGAGCAATACTGCATCCATCACAAGAGTTCTAATACAGGGAAGTTATCTGAGATTTACGTTGCAAATTGATAGGAAAGTATATTTTGATTTTTAGAATAATACTTAATTTCCTTTTGTACCTGGACATCTGTGGCTGTGCGGCATGTTTATAGGTGTAGGTATATGAGGATTTAAAAACAATTTCTAAGTATATAGTATATATAAGTAAATACAGTCTTTCCTGCTAATCTTTGTAGGTTTGAACAAAGGGGAAGGAAGAGACAGGAGAGTATTGGGATAATTACCAAAGCTGAAGTCTTGCGTAAAATACTGTTTTGTTGTTGTTGTTGTTGTTTGTTTGTTTAAAAATCTCTTAGAACCATAGTAATTTTACATGAGATTGAAAGAAGACTGCAAAGGCAGGATAGGCAACTGCATCTACAGGATGAAAAAGAGGCTTGCACAGAAGATACAGGACAATAATTACAGGCAACAGGAAGGCAGCAAATATGGGGAAAAAAATGGAAGTGAGAATAATGAAATGGAGAGGAATATGTGTTGATAAGAAATCTTGGCAAACGGTGTTCTTAAAAAATACTCAGTATTTTGCTTCTAGTCCACATTTTAAATGATTAAATAGATGCATTTTCAGTAGTTTTGAGCATCACAGACTAGCAATAAATATGAAAAAACAACAGTATCTGGTAATGTACAGTTGAAGAATTTCATCGCGTTTCTAATTGCTGTATAAACCCTATTCCTCACTGATGCCTCATTTTATGGTATTCCCCAGAATGCACAAAGCATTAGATATCAAGATCATAGCAGTAAAATAGAGTTCTTATGAACTTCTCATCCTAGTTAAACAGTCTATCTGTAACAGTTGGCTGAAAATTGTTATTTTGATGCATTTTGATGTGTGATGATCTGTAGGGGTAAAAATACAGGGCTAGCTGTTATATCTAGGGTGGGATGGGAATAAAAAATAGGGTTTAGCATCATATTTTGTAAAGATGAACAATTTGGAGAATAGACCATTTCTGAAATTCTGGTGTTATGTCATTGTCAGCATTAAATATGTGATTACCATTCTAGCGTCTGCAACAGGAAAAGGAGAGACCAAACGCGTAATTTACTGGTTGCAGTCTTTTAGCTTTAGCAGTATTTTTAACAGAAGAATATCAGAACCCATATGAAACAATACAGAAAAAATAAATCCATAAGCCCTGGCTCTGGGAGGAAGGGAAATGCAGAAGGAAGGGCAGGGGGGTACACAGAGACAAAAAAGAATAAGCAGAAACAGGAGGAAAAAGAGATTGCAGGAGACAGAGTTTATAGCAGCAGATCTGCAATATTGACGGAAATGCACTTAATTTGTACTCCAGACTTCAGACTGCCTTTTGTCTGTCAACCTAACAATCTGCACACAGCTTTAAATATCCATGGCTTTAAATAGTTAAGAACAAAGTTCCTGTACTTTACATCGTGGAAATGTATTCCCTTTTTTTTTATGAATAATGAAGACTGGCTTGGAAACTGAAGTTCATAGCTTTGCTCCCTCTAATAGTTGTATGTCTTCAATGCACGAATAAAAGTTTAAAACTTTACAGAATTATAGTAGAGTATACATGGGAAAGCAATAACAGTTATTGAACTTTGGCATGTGACTGAGTAAATAAGTAGTAGTTGAGAAATGTTCTTAAATTTTTTGAAGTAGAGCTTCTTGACAGTACTGTATGGAGTGGAATAGGAAGGTAAAATAATCTTATCAAAGATACACAAATGAAAGCTTGAAGTAAAGTCTCTTGTTTTGAATTACTGAAATCTCTCAAAACCCAGTCTTCATTGGAAGATGAAGTAGTTTTCTTAAGGACAACGTCCTCAGTTACTAATGTAATACAACAGTGAACATATTTTGCAAGCTTGTTGAGTCTCAAATAGATTGGAGCAGTTTTAGCTTCCTGACCCAATGTTGCTATAAGTTTTTAGCAACTTTTAAGTTTCTTCAGAGTGTTAACAGTTTATTCTCCCTTCTACAGAAAGTCAGAGACCAAAACAGTTTGCACACTTGTTTAATCCGGATGTCAGTTTTGTATGTTACAGACGTTGAACATGTGCACTGAATCAAGAGTATACAATCACCATTCTCAACATCTTCTTGTGTTTTGTTTTTTGTTTTGTTTTCTGTTTTTTAACAAGAAAGCGATGAATTAATTTTTCTTCACAGAAAGAACGGGCAGGTGGATTCAGTCTGCCTGTCTAAAATACCAAAATACATTAACGAACACAAAATAATTGAATATAGCTTGAAAAAAAAGAGAAAAGGAAGAATGACAGTTAATAGCTTCTCGAGTTTCTTTTTTTACATTCTAACTAGTCATTTATTTTCATGGATAAATGTATAAAACTTTTATCATTTTTTTCATAAAGCTGAAATGAAGGATTTGGCCCAATTTTAGACAAATTAACCGTACCTGGGAGCAGTAGCTGTTTTATTTGTAAAGTTATCTTCAAATCCTTCATGCTCCTTTTTAAATACTATGTCTAGAAGTAAAACAAGGAAGACTGGCATATTTTACACTCTTACTGCCATTTTCACTCAAGATGAATACTGGAGCCTTTTGTTATTACTGATTTCCATTCAATGTAGAATGAACATTTATACCTAATAATTGCATAACATACAATAAAAAGTAGTCCAGTGCAGTCTAGTTTCTCTAGCCATTACATGTATTCCCTTAGTCATTACAAAACAAACGTTTGTCAGAGGATTGTGATTCATAGAAACAATTCTACGGGAGAAAATGAGCAAAACAGGAAAAGTCATTTCCACTACGCCAGCAGCAAAATATTTTTATAGTGCTGTGTTCGTGTGCTTGGCTCCGCACCTTCTTGGTTGTTGAGTAGAGAAACTGATGCCCACTCAGCCTTCTCTTCCTCCCAGTATCACCTTGGCATCCATCTCTGTGTTGTGTGGGGCTTCCTTTTTTGTTGGGGCAGACTGTGGCTGTTTCAGTAGGAGAGATTTATGCTTCATTTTTGCTGCTCGGGTGATGTGAATCAATTGTATTCAGGGATGAATACAGACCATTGATTTTAGAGGGGTTTGTATCTGCTCAGCACTTTTTCAGTCTCTTCTTTGGGTATCTCAGGTTTAGGTACCTACATTTGAAAACAGCGGCCTAGATGCATTTGCAGAGATGAAAGGGCTTGATGCCATTGGTTTTTAGTTAAACTAAGGTAACGATGATTCATTGCTGATTTGTTTCCAGGCAAAACCAGCAAGTGTTCCTCATCACTTAGGCTTAACTGGAGTATAGGGCCCAGGAAACTGTATCCCGTGTTCTCACTGAAAGGCTGCCTACACTGTCTTGAAATTTCGCTGAGGAAAACTGAATGCTGTTTTTAGAGCAGAACTTTTTTTTTTCTTTGGCATTGGAACATGAGCCATACTTGACAATCCATTTCAGGTGTTTCTTGATTTGACCCTGCCGTAATTCCTACATAAAAAGAGAAGCACTTTTTTGAGGGTAATGAGAATTCAGAAGTGATACAGAAACTCCCTTGGATAATTACACTTTTTTTTTTTTTTTTTTTTTTTTTTTTTTTTTTACCACTGCGTCCTGTGGGTTGCTGGTAGGCAGAACTGGAAACTAATTCATTTTGCTGCTATTTATTACTAAGTAATTACATCACACATAATAATTCCTTCAATTAAATTGCATAATCATTTTAAGACTTGCTTCAGAAGGCATTTTAGGGTGGAGCTGGAATTAGATTTTAGAAGTCATTGATTCCAAGCTTATTACTGATTTTGTACGTCAGAGTGCCCATAGTTGGTAGCGAAATGTAATCGGCATGCCATACTTCTACATGTAAATGAACATAGCTTTTCTTTGTTGAAGTCCAGGTGTGATTCCCTAATTGTGCTTACTGTGCTTTTCTGAATTTCATTAACATGGCTGTGACTTAAATGTTGAAACCATCACTGCTATGTGTCTTCATATTCCATGAGCGTATCACAGTAACCCTAAACTAAACAAGATCTATAAGGAAAAAAAACTGTGCCAAAAAACTTCATCAAACATTAATTTGTTCCAAAAAACAAACAAAAAAAAAGGTAGTATATGTGCTTATCCATGGCTATAGTAGTTTCAGTGAATAGTATTATGGTATTTCTACTGAGTGTTGCTCAATCATCATCATCACCATGAATTTCTGAAGGTGTATCTTTGAATGTCTTTGAAAAGCAGATTTGTTAAAATCCAATAATTAAAATCTTGTAGTCTTTCTCAGTCTTAGTCTTTCAGAGTAGTTAAGATTGACTTCTCAGTTTTGTCTCAAAATCTTTCTCATTTTCGGAAGTCTATGGGCTGTCTTTCAATATTTTTGGTCACAGAGTCATAGAGGGTTTGCATAATTCAATCTGTTGGTTTGTAGCAGTTCTCAACCAGTAATGGTTTAGTGACTAGAAACATTAAGCTTATATTTAGTAAGTATTTTGTGACCCTTGGCAGTTTATAAAATGGTAGTAATAGCAAATGTATGTGATACAGACCACATTGCAGTCTTTTCAAAGAGAACCCCAAAAAAGAACAAAAAAACCAAAGAAAAAAGCACTCCTATTAATAATCTGTTGCAAATGTCCTGTAAAGTTAATTGTGAAGGTGAATAATTAAGCTGCTTAACATAGCTGTATTAATTTTTTCTCTCTTTGTGAGGTAGCCACAAACAGATTAATTTATGATTTGGAGAGACAAAATATAGCTTAATCTCTATTTATAATTGTTTCTCTTGTGTTCCAACCAAGTTCACAGGAGGAGGGGAATGAGGCTGCCATTAGTATCGTTTTTATTGCATTACATTAAATGGGATAAGTGTAAATCTAGGAAATCTTGGTGAACTATTTGTGAAATACATGTTGTCTATATATATGTGATTATGTCATTTTAGTTTGCATGTGGGAATCTTTGATTTGATTATTACGTTATCATTACTGATAGAAGGAGAACGTCCAACTGAGTAGTTATTAAATATTGAAATGTTCTGAAGATATTTTGCAAAATTAAATATTTAATTAAATACTATTTCAGCTGTTTTGTATTTTTAGAGTATACTAAAATATAATACCTCAATATTGTATGAACTAGTAGCTTGCCAAATTTCATAAATGCTATTAAAGGCATATACAATCTTGTATACATTGCTGTACAAATGTGAAACTGAAGTAATGGAAAAGATTTCTTTGGTTGTGGAATTCAGTTAACTGCTTTTAAGAAGAAATCTCAGAAATCTATTGTCCTCCACATAAGTTTGTCCAGCCCTAGACGATGCCTGCCCACAGTTTGGATTTTCAGAGCTAGCAAACTTACCAACAGAGTATGTAAGTGGGTGGGGAGGGGGATAAGTATTAGAAATCAGTTAAGATGCTCTCTTAACACAATCAGAATTAATTAAACCCAGGAAATTACCAACCAACCAAGAAAGAAAACAACAAAAACACAAAGCTGAAAAACCAACACCAAAACCCAAAGACAGCACAGAATGCTCACTTCCTTGCCTTCGTTAGACTTTCTCTGCTTCAGTGAAGGCAGAATTTCACAGTGTTCCCACTGCCACAGTAACAACCAATATTAAACTAGAGTAAGATAACTCTCTTGTTTTCTATAAATCAAAGATGTTCACATAAACAATTACTAACGTGTGGCAGACTGCCAAGTGTGTATTTCTTACTGTAACCACCAGTGATCAACATGGGGATTGTCATGCTTTTCCCTCTTGGAATCTACATTCCATAATAATTGTGCTAACAGCTTATTCACAGCTTGTTAAATGATACTTGAATCAGGGAAATATTTGGGTAAAACTTGGTGCTTGCAACGTAGTCCAGGAACACAGCAGACAAGCAGAAGGTTTAAGTGCTGTGGTAACAGATTTATTCAGCTTGATTCTGTAAAATTGAGTTAAAGGCTGTGATTGAGACCTCATTAAAACAATTAGGAATGCTACATTGACTCAAGCAAAAGATTAAGAAAAGAGTGCATATGTTGCTTCCTTACCTTTAGTAGTTTCAGGATCTTTCTCTTTTCATTCTTACAGATCCATTCACATTTGTGAGGCTTTACTAATAGTATAGTAAATGAGTGGCAGCCACTTAAAATTGTTTCCTATGTACTATTAATGAGTAGTATGACACAAACATTCTGTTTCATTCCTCAGTTAGGAATTTGGATAGGACCCATAAAACGTCTTAAGTAACCATCCTCTGTCCATCAGGGGAGAAGTGTAACATACACTTGAGATTTTAGCCCAACCTATGACGAACCAAATAGTTTCCCTATGGTTGACTTGTTGCTGTTGCTTAACAGGTGGGTGGTCTTTGGGGTTCAGAATCTTTGTGGACTCTGTTTTTTGTCCTTTCTGGCTACAGGGCAATAGGAATCCTAAAGTCTTAGCTTGTGCTACTTTATTTATAACCATTATTAAGTAACAGTATGCATGCTTTAATATTTTTTTAGCTCTGATTCTAAACTGTTGTTAAAATTACTGAATTTATGTCCACATACAAACATGTCATAATCTAACTGCAGACACAGGCTACACAAGTATTGAAATTCAGCTCTTTGTTTCTCTTACTAAGAGATACAGCAATATTCAAACAAGTTTGCATTTGAAAAATTAGTAATCTTTCTTATATCTATGTCAGGAAGACCATGGTTGGCCTGCAGGTTCCTCTCTATTTTTAGCCTGTTGCTGGCAAACAATTTTATATGCAGTATCCCCCTTGACTTAGAGTTGCAAATTGTTTTTTTGTGCAGAAAGTATTATTAAAAGTTTTGTCAAGATTTCTAATGTCACTAAAGCTGAACTATTTATAAAAGGTGCCTGAGAGCCTGGCTTGATGGAATTAGTCATTCGTGTTTAAATATTTTATTGTGATGCCATTAATCACGATCCCTAAATATTCCTCTTCACTTTTTCTCCAGAGAAGCCTCAGCACTTTATGGGGTCAAGCAATAATATGTGGTGATGGTTGCTAACAGCCTAGTACAGAGGTCAGTATCAGTGGCATGGCAGAATTAGAAATACAAAGCCTCCTCTTGCAGCACCTTAGCACCCTAAACTCCTCTTGAAGTAAAAAATTGGGCAAATGTGGGTCCGAATGTTTAGGTCACAGTCAAACAAGGAGGGTAGATGTTCATCTGCTCTTGAATCAACATCCTATATTTTGGGGGCGATTTTTGCTTCACATGATATGAAAACAGAACTTAATTTCAGACCAACAATACAAATTAGAGCAGTCCAGGGCACGACTGTTCATTGATTTCCTATTTGATTATGAGTGAACAAAAAATAAAGAACTCTTTAAAGATCTCTTGAAATCCTATTGAAAAGGATCAAGAAATGGAAAGCATTAGGAATATAGTGGTGGTCCCTTGATCCGCCTCATTAGTTCAATGGGATTTCAAAAGTGCAGGGTTTAAAATATTGTTCCCACACGTTTTTTGAATTCTAATCAAAAGGTAAATCGATCAGCAGTAATGTCTTGGATGTAAAGCCTGCGGTTTAAATAGCTAGCCAGAAATTGCCCATAGTCTTCTTGATACATCTTTAAAACAATTGCTGTGTGATGGGGTAGCAATCATTGGAATGATAAGGGGACTTAAAAGTATATTTCTTTCAGAGTCATAACAATAAAACAGAGTTCTACTTGCACTTTTTGGAAAATAAAACTGATTTAATGTAAAAACAACTGAGAGTGGCTTCATCTTTGGGTATTATTTTTGCTTAAGATATCACGTTGCAAACTGCACTTGGCAAAGCGTTAAGACTGTCATCATTAACCAGCACCCAACCATAGAAAGTAATCTTTTGCACCTACTAGAATATTTTTTGGGGTAATATTCAAACAACAGTGAAAAAAAAAATATGTTGTAAAACAAAAATTGTTGATAATGTGTAATTGTGAAAAGTAAATGTAAGTTCTGAATAGCATTATAGCAGATACAACTAGAAGCATTACAGAAATTAGGTACTAGTTTTAAGTAGATACCTTTTATTTTTTTGAAAGTAGATTATCCATTTTTAACATTTTTTTCTGTGTAACATTTCTGTAACGTTATTTACTCTAATTACAAAGCAATTCTATCTGAGAAAACTCTTGGACTTTTCACTTACGGTTCTTCCAAAAAGGTATTTTATTTTATTTTATTTTATTTAACTTTGAAATATGTTTTACAGTAGAGTTACATCTTCTGATGTTAAGGGATTCAAATGAGTAAAGATCAGAAAGGACAAGTTAACAGTGAGTTTTGAACTGAAATACTGTGAGCAAACAGTGTTAACTGCCATGCCATGTGGGGTTATTATCAGAAGAAAGGAAAATGTCATTATAGTCATCCTGAGAACTACTGGTGTATTTTCCCCTTTTAAAAATTTCCTTCAGAGTTGGAATGCAGTTCACACTCAAAAAACTGAGTATTTTAGTTCAAGTATTAGTTAAGTGTTAGAAACAAAACAAAGCCTGTAGAAACTGGTTTGTAAGGTATCTGATTCCACTTTGGGTAGGAGACCAGGCTTTGTCTGCTCTTTATTTTGCCTAATAAATTCATTCTTCTGATTGTCTGTAGATACATATCCCTACCTAAAATGCATCTAAATACTATTTTGTGACATGGTCACTAATAGAAGATATGAGAATATATTTTACCTGATTCTATTTTCTTTTTTGCGAAGAGATATATCAGTATCTTTCTTGAATACGTATGGATAGATTAACATGTTCAGGACCCCAGTCATCTAAAAAGAAATGAAAAAAAAACACATAGCAGGAGCTGGTCTGTGATAGCAAGACTTTCAGGGTTTGTATACAGCTGAGTAAGATGTTGCAGTCCTTCTAAGATGTAGGAGTTTATTGCAACTACTTGTATTGCTTTTCCTTTAAAACTTAATCAAGTCTGTGATCCCCATTGTACATGGTACTGCATCAGTACAATGAAAAAAGCTGTTTCCTAAAGACCCAAGAGCGTGGTCTTTTTGAAGAGGCTTTGCTAATTATAGAAAAAAAAAAAACAACAAATATTCTCCAGTATAACTGAATGATGTTCAGTGTCCGTAGTGCCATCTGGGTTACGGGAATGTTCGTCGCGGCACAAATATTTCTGGTGATGTTCATGTCTGAAATCTTATCTATTGTTCATCGAGATAATCGTACTGAACTGCCTCTGCCTCAGTATGTTTTTACAACTGCTAGGCGAAATAACATTTTGTTATTAGAACTTTCTATGATGTTTTCAGCTCGTTCTTCTTAGAAAGAATCCTCAGTTCACTGTGTTACTCCATCATGTATAACAGTTGAGAGATTACAGGAAGGGCTGTGGTTGGCATGCCCTCAAAGACAGTAGGAGCCCTACCTCTGTACCTCGCCTTCTTCAGTTCTCTTGCATTTGTTTCTTTCCAGTTCTGATTCTCAGAGTACCCTGTCAACCTGCCTGCCCTAAACGTCTTCCAGGTTCTGACTGTTAAGTTGTTCTTCCTGCCTATGGGAGCCCCGTCTGCAATGCATACAATAGTAAAAACATACCTGCCCTTGTCTAATAGGGCATTGAGAACTGGGAAAGCAGTTTCTCTTTCTCTGCAATAGCATAATCTGTTATCACAGAATACAACACTTCCAAACCCTACAGAAATAATTATGTACCTTTATTTCCATAGCACGGGAACCAAAGTCTATGCTTCAGTCCTGGTTATGTCCTCTGCCATCTTTCAAGCAGCAAGGAACAGGCTCTTGGAAATGGAAATGAGCCTTTTTAAAAGAGGAGTATTCCTCTCCTTCGTCTTAGATTCTTAGAGAAAACCTTGCCTTTAAAATTGCTGGAATGTATGTATTTTTTAAAACTGATACGGTGAAACCTGCTTCGCTGACCCGAGGAAATGTGTTACTGTTCACTTAGCCAGCAGGTAGATGGGTATGTTTCCCATGTTCAAAAATTTAATTTTAAACGATTGCTGACTTGGTTTTATGATCCTAAGTAGTTTAAAATGATATTAGCCTAACAGTGACATGAAACAGATGAGTCTGCCAGTGTCCGAAGTGTTGGAAGTTGTGGCCTTTGGTCCCTGCTGGTTATGTGTATGTTTTTTGTTTCTAAGCAGTGGTATGTTCTTTTAATATTCTGAAAGGATTATATATTTTGAAATATATATATTTTAATATTCTGAAAGAATATATATTTGAGAAACACTGTGCAGTTTTCTAAACTAATGAAACCTCTGTGATTACACATGGTTCATATACGCCTGAACTACGTGGAGCTGAAGCTTGGAGGGATTTTTCTTCTTGAAAATGGAAACAGTGACAGAAATATTTAGCAGTGTTTCTGAATCTCACACTTACAGTCCCAGTTAACCAGTGATTGAGTAGCTCTTATTTCCACACTTCTTTACTTGAGGTTTGCAGTATAAGCAATCCTTGAGGCAGCATTTGCATTTGCTGACTGCTCCAGCACCTTGATGACTTCATTAATTTCTGTCTGAGACTAAGGAAGGAGAATAGGTTTTGTTTTTTCTTTCGACTGACCTGATGTTTTTTATTAGCTCTACATTGAGTTCAGGCATGTCATCATTTGAAATCCATATACCATGTTAAAATTTACTCAGTTTAATCTGCGTAAAAAACAGGATGGCTGATTGCAAGTGGAAGATGCAGATTAATATTCTAAAAAGGTTGTATTTCTTAACAAAATTAATAAACTGCAGCTATAGCAGTAGCATACTGCTATATTATTACATACACATTGTTAATCCTTACTCATGTTCTCCTAATGTTTTTCTCCTAATTTGAAGAGAATTGTTTCTGATTTCTGGAGCCCCACATTCTTCTTGCAGAATTGTGGTCACTTCTGGGGTTTTTTTTTTATTATTATTTTCAAGGCTTTTGTGTGACTGGAGATAGGAGAAATTCGGGTGATTTTTCCAATACCATTATACAAGGCTAGTAAATTTAGCAAGGTGCAAGGTTTGCAGCTCAAGGGAGGAAATTGCTTTGTTAGCGCACCCATCCTGCTTGCGTGTGCTACTAAAGGGAAGAGAGCAAATCTGGAGCTTGTGTGGCTCCCTATCTTGTCCCTTTCTCAGCTTTGCATTGACAAATGCAGTTGCACAAGTTTACCTGGAGAATAACCTTTCAGGGATTAGACCTCTCAGAGCCACCAAGGAAGGGCTGCCATCTTCCTTGTGAATCACTTCAAGGCCCGGCAACAGTATATTGGTTCTGTTCAGGGTCTGCAGGGCGTAACATCATGAGCCAGCCAGGAGCAAATAAGTATCAGAGACATTTTCAAGCCCTACTAACTGCTTAAATGGTATTTCAGATATTATGCATATTTGTTCAGCTGACATTAGGTTTTGTGCGAAAAATCACTTCCCTAACACAGCTGCCCATTTGAGTTGGTTAAATGATGACTGGCAGGTTGTAGAAACCGAGTTCAGGGAATCAGGGAGCAAATTTCATACCTTGCTCACCAGACATTCAGCCTGTAAATTATGTGGGATAGGTATTCTTTTAAAATCAATACTAAAAAGTATACAAAACTTGATTAAATATAGTGTCTGCATTTATACTGGTTTCTATACCTAGAAGTCTTCTTACCTGAGTTGATAACAAAAATATTTGAATTCCAAATATTATTTGATTGTTTTCCCATTTCCAATTAGCAAAAACAATTAACGTAGTGATGCTCTGTTTCCATTTCAGGGCATGTAACTGTTTCTATTTCAACAAAATTATTTATGCCCACACAGCAATACTTACTGTTTCTCCTCCGTTGCTTCTTATTTAAGTTAAGAAGTTTTAGTTACTCAATCTTTCAACCAGGGAGTGAAGGCAATACTGTATGATTGAAATGACCGGTCACAAAACACAGATGTCTAATAAATTATCTAAGAAACCAATTCGGCAAATGCTCTGTAGGCTGGAATTTGTTTTCTCAAACTATCCGGGAAATCTTTTGTAATGGCTCAGGTTTTAAGACTAGCAGTTTTTGAACATCAGATAACATTCAAACAGAAGTAACTCAAACAGCGTTAATTGCAATTCATCAAACAGCCAGAAAATCTTTTTAAATGTAATAATTATTTGCCTTCTTATTTTTGTGTCTAATTGAGAATACAGATATCAAAATAACTGTTGTGTATGTACATAACAAACAGTGCTGCCATGTTAAATTTATGACTGTTTTCTGAAAACAATACTATTTCATTTTCACTGTCATTGTATGAAGCACTAATATATATTCACTCCCATAACTTGTATTTTATCCACGAAGCAGGTAAAAGCAAAAATATTTCCAGTTTAGCAGCAGTCTGGCTTATATGCCTTTGGGGGCTCCTTCCTTCCAACAGCTCTTTAGCTCCTGTTTCTTCCCTCTGTTGTGATGATTATCAGAACATTTTGGTACTGGTGCATTTAATGGCATGCACGTTATCAGAGTTGTTGGTTTTACATATGAAGAGGAAACAATGTGAAAGTTATGCCTTAGATTTTACCTGCTGTTATAACTGAGTGCAACCATTAGGTTTTTCCATACAGCTGTACCTTTTGCTAAGGAGTTGGGCACTGAGTTGAGCTGTTGCTGACAGTCAAATACACGCAGCTGTGTGGGTATTCTAAACATGCATTTTCTGTGTTACTTCTAATATCCCTGCATGTTTTTATCATAATCTACTCTTGTTTTGTTGTATAACCGTGTAGGTCCACCTTCTCTCATGCAACATCTTTCTCCTTTTGTGCTTCTTTTTTTGTATCAACAGTCACGTTTGCCTTTCCCTGACAATTGTCAGTGACAATTTGGAGAGCTACTTCAGGAGCTTGCTACCACATGCTCTTCTCTTTCTGGTACATCCTTTGTTCTGTCCCGCTCATTTTGCATGTCTCCATATTGTGGTTTTTTAACTTCTTCTAAAAGGGAAATTTTTTAGATAACTCTCTATTTCATTGACCATTTTTCCCAAAAGTTCTTTTCACTGTATATTCATTGAGGTGTCCAAACCCACACATCCCAAACTCACTGTCTTTGGAGGGCAGTTATATGGTCTAGTTTATATTTCTCTTTTGACAAGCTATATTCTGTGAAACTTCAAATTTAAACCTTCAGTTTTACGTCCATTAGTTTTCCTTTGAATATCTTTCTTCCATAACTTCAGCCATAGAAACCTACCTTGTTTCTGTTGTAGTCAGTTGACTTCCACAGAGGATTGCATGTTCTTCTATTATTTGGGGGTCCTGTACCATCTTCACAGCATCTTTCAAAACTTATCATAGCAGATCCATGCTGTTCTTCCTTCCTTGCACTGATTTTGCCTGAAGGCTGAAAGTATTAACGTTTTTGTCATGCTTGTTTCACAGAAGCTTCAGGTACTATTTGCTATTTTTAAAGCTCCATTTTGGACCTAAAGTTGAGTCCTTCAGTCCTGTGTCACTGCAACCACTGATTGGTTTGAGGCACAGGTATCTGGACCAAGTAGTTTTTAAGTCTCTGTACTACTGTGTAGTCTGCAGTGATGTATCTGAGCTTTGTTATTTGCTCTAAACTTAGTTTTCTGTGGAAAGACTCAGTTTAGAGCAGGAATTATGGAAAACGGTACAGTTTCTGGTTGTACTGTTTCATACACAGCTTTAAATTGGCACAATAAGTGTTCTCTTCTTTGGAAGGAAGAGTATATATATATATATATGTATATTTTTTAATGTGAATTTTAATGTGATTGTATTTGGACTAAAATTGTAGATACAGTTCCCACTTGGCAGTGAACAGTGTAAGATTGGCTTGCTTGTTTGTAACTGCATTTAGACATAATATGCACACTGTTTGCTAACACCTTTCCTGACAGCAGCGATAAGCTCCCTAGGTTGGCAGGAGAGTTCACCTAGCAGAGGGTGAAAGATGAAAGGTCCTTCTATGAATTACAAACGGAGAAGCTGTAACATAAACAGAACTGCTTTCAAAGAAGTACTCCTTCCTGTGTACCTCTGCACAAGTTTATACTGTTATGCTGTAATCTACATCTTACGCAAAATGATCATACAGTTTATGTCTGAACATGAACAGCTAAGAGGGACTCGAATCCTGATCTCTTCGAGATCCAAGCTGCTCAATTATTAGGTCACCTCCAAGTCATCTTTTATGTTTGTTAAATGAGAAGCGAAATGTGGTTTAGACATGATAAAAGCTGTGGGATTTTCATAATTGAATTTTCTCTCTCTATTTTTGTGTGTGTGTGTGTGTGTGTGTGTGTGAGAGAGACATCCAGTGCAGTGTGCAGTGTATTTCTCCATTTGATTCTCGTCAAACTGGGCTTAGAAAGTAGTGAATACGTCTGTGATCATAAACAATAAATAAGTAGATATTCTAAAAATAAATTATTAGGATGGTATGATTTATTGATTCTGATGAAGAAAACAGGTTTTCAAATCATTACTACCAAGCAACACATCAGTGTGATTTCACGCACTGTAATAATTGTTCATGTGAGGGGTACACCCCGTAAGTTTCTGCCACTTCAGTAGCTGTTACCACTTTTGAAGACCTTTTCTCTGATCCATACAAGAATAACAAAGGAAATAAATCTCTTTGAGGTCAACTAATTTAAAGTTCTTTGCACGTTTCCCCCTTTGGTCCTTGAAGAGGATTCTTTTTCCCTCTGAGTGTTTCACTGAAGGATCTGGTAGGAGGACCACAACTGTTGAAGATCTCTGAAAATCAGCCAGTACTGTTTTAAATCCGACTGCTTTTTCTATCATGCCTGCATTGGCCCTTCCATCTCCATCTCAGTCTAATCTCTACACTCAGGCTGCATGGCTATCTATTACATAGTCATCCTTTTTATGTTCCTGATGCCTTCAGCGTTTTCCTGGCTTCCAAAAGACCATAACACTTCCAGGAGCTCTTCATCTCTCATCTCTGCTTCTGTTTGTTCTCTGCATCTGTGATACCTTGTATAACTTGTTCTTTTTGTTCTCATACAATCCCTCCTTATTCATAATCAGGTCCAAAGAACTGTGGAGAAAGGAGAACTTTGAATTTCTTACAGGTTCCTAGAGCTTTCTTATCTTTCCTTCTCCCTTCCTTATATCTTCTCATCTCCTGGATGGTCTTAGCAAAACCAGTTAGTTCTGCCAGTTAGTCCAGCCTTCCTTGTTCATTCCTCCATTTTTTGTTCACCACCTTTGTGGTTTCACCCATGCTGCCTGCTAGGCTTGAAGGGAGTTCTCCATAAAGGTCTGTAAATACACTATATGAAGGTCACATCCAAGCAGTGTCTACAGCAAGTTCAGCAGTGGCTAGTCAGTGGGTGCCCTGAAGCTCTTGTGTTTTTAGTAACCCTGATCGCTTTGTTTGTCCTCGCCTTTTGCTCTTTTCCTACTGTGTGTTTGCATGATCTTTTTCTGCTGTGTGTGTATGGTGTCAAATCTAATGGGGCCCTAATTTAGGCATGTGCGCAGTGCTGTGATTAATTAATAACTCCATCCTTTGTTAGTTTTGACAACTGCTAAGAGGCTGAAGGGCACTTGGCACCAAACATCTGTATAAATGCAAAAATGCAAGAGACTGAAGGTTGTCCATTGAGTTATGTTCGGCAGACTGTACATTAGCACACGGCTCATGTCTGAGATGCATGTTATTCAAACATTCATGTTTCTGTAACAGTCTCCATTCTAGGTGCAACAGAAGTAGCACTTTCAAAGTGTCAGAAGTCTCCTAGCCTTCAAAAAACCCCATAGGTGTTTGTTCATTAAAGGATACTGAAACAGGAGAGCAAACTAAAGAGTAAGGGCAGTTAAATGAGAGCCCTTCCTATACTGGCCAGCAAAGAGGGGAGAGCATCTCTGAGCTCTCCGTGTTCCAGAGGAAGAGGAGTAGATCTTAGTAGCTGGCTCCCATGTTCTCTGGCTCTACCTCTGTACTGATGAACTTCCGGAGTTTCTGCTGAGTCACAGTTGTGATAAATTGTTACTAAAACAAAACAGAGATTTCCTCCTGCCTTCTAATTAAATGTCTTTAGTGAGATTAACCAATTTGGTTAATTAGGTTAATTGAGAGAATTGATACATAGTGTTCACACATTGAACCAAGCTGATGTAATAGCTGGTAAACTGTATGGGAAGAAGACTTGTCTAATTTGTTCAAATAACACAGGTAAAAATGCAAAGCTGTTGTAATTACAGACATGAAATTTCCAGTGCCAGTTAAATAATGCAGAATCAGATTTAAATTTAAGAGAGCAATTTAGCTGAAGTTTAGAGACATGGATGAAGTTTCCAGTTTCTTAGAGAGAAATTTAACAAAGTGAATTCATTTTATTTTATTTTATTTGTAGTTGTATTTTCTGTTCCTTACACAGTTTACGAGGAACTCTAGCTAATGTTACCTTGTTTTCTGCATTTAATTACCTATCAACGTTTTTGTGCCCTTCTATTCAGTAGCTCAGTGGAAGTTGTCCATTGCACTAATTTTTCATAATAACAATATTTTACTGGTTCCAATGGGTGGATTGATTTCATCAAGAATGACTTAATTCCTCCCCTTCAGAGACATACTTAGGTATAGATGATGGTTAGGATGGTATACAGAGATCACTGACTGCCATGCTGACAATGTTATTTCATTGTCTCACTGTAATTTCCCTTTTGTCTGTTCTGCACGTATTCGTGTAATTCACATGTCTTGTCCTTGCCTGGTAACCTCCGAGGGGCAGAGATTGCCAATGTGTTCAGCATTGTGCCAGCACAATAGATTTCTAGTCTATGACTTAGGCATTTTGATGATATAAATGACAACAGAAATGGTTGGAGTTGTGGCTGCAAAGTATAAATGAAATTTGGATGTGTTCTGTGAATAACAAACTAGAAATTATAGGGACAAATGAAATCATGCCAGAATTGAA
>NC_052532.1:26133046-26210546 GCF_016699485.2 Gallus gallus | reverse complement strand
GTGAACGGGCTGTTTTCGGAGGGTGTGCTGCCTGGTTTAGATGTTCTCTGTAATGCAAGGACAGTTAACCATGAGCCCTTAATGTTGATAAGAAGAACCTGAAAGAACCTAGCCGTGAGGAGCACAGTAAGGAAACCAAGCTGCAGGTCTGCATGTGTGCCTAAGGAAGCATAGGCTGAAAGGAGAGGAGGAGCTGAATGGGAATGTGGAGGAAGAAACCACAGAGCCTCTGGGATGGACAGTTGGGAGCAGAAGGAGGTGCCATAATCAAGGACTAAAGGTCAGCAAAAAACTTTTCTCCTGTTATAAAGAGAACTAATAGATCAAACATCTATTCCAGAGCGTGCCAGCGTACCAGTATGGCATGATAGTGTTGTACAGGCAAATGTATCTAATTTGATACTAATCTAGTCAGGTGCCACAATACCCAGAATATAAACTAAGGCATACTTGCATACAGCAAAGTGGATGGCACAGTTCATCTTTGCTGCTATGTGGAACTCTGCTACTGAAACCTTCTCTTAGTGTCTTGTTCTAGGGGGGGCTGTTTTTCGTTGAGGCCAAAAAGTTTGACTTCCTTTCATTTATGTTAATATACATATAAAATATTCTTTAACTTGTTGTTTGTATATCATTGAGTCACAATGGACGCATGACAAACTTTAAAGTTTAATTATGTTTTAATTTGTTATCCCCTTAACCTCCTTAATAATCCAAACTGTTGCAAAATCTGTCTGTGCGCTTGTTTATACAAACTGTAGCATTACATGATGGGAGTTTTTGCTCATCTATAATGATTTCCCTAATAATAATAATAATCTCTTAGAAAAGTCTGATGTCCCTAATTGTCTCTGTGTGATCTGATGAGCAAATGCCTTTTTCTTTCTTCTATTTTATGATTAACTACAGTAGGCGTCTTAAGGGCTTTTCCCATCATTCCTGTCCTTACAGGGCCTTTCATATCCACCTGAGGCTTAATAGAGAAACTTCAGTTTGAAGGATAAGATCTTTCTTTGGCAGTATCAGGGAAGAGTGGTACAAAATATCTCCTTTTCTCCTTTTTTTTACACATAGTCCAATGATCACACACGTGCTGTAAGGGCTCACTGTAACTTCCAACAGTCCCATGCTGTGAACTAGACGTGATACATTCCTCAAGGCAGAAACTGCTGGTTTTCTGGTTTTCTTTACCTTTTCCAAGAATGACCGCTAATTGCTGCATCTCCTACTACCACAGCCTGGAAGTACTTGAATGATCATAATAAAACTTGCAGTGTTCATGACTTTGTCATTCTTCTTCTTGATCCCACTCCTGTTTCCTAAGCTGGCCTCCAAAATTTCCTTAGATCCTCGGACAGTATCTTATTTCTCTGTGTTTGTTCAAAATGATTAGGGTACTCTGAGATATTCTTGTCAGTCTTGGGCTTGCCGTGTTGTGGCATGCTGTCATGTGTCTTCTTCAGTGCTGTCGGTGGCTTCCAGTTGGCAGATACCCCCTTGGTGTGCTGCAAGTGCACAGCCAGGGTTAAATGCCTGGAGCTAGCCAGGCCCTTCAGAAGCATTCCTTGAAGCCAAAACTCAGTTTTAAAAGATGAAAAATGCTCTGAGAGGCCACGTGTTTAATCAAAGATGTCCAACGAGCCCAGGAATATCTTCGGTCCCTTCTCAGAGAATGCTGACCTGATTTACTAAAATTACAGGCAGTCCTTTTAGTAATTCTGAATTATTATCATGTATCAACGCTGCTGTTCAGTATTGGTAGATCCAAAAAGACTGTAAAGTCTTTTCACTTTGTATTTAAAAATCCTCTACGGATTTTGGTTCTCAAACTGCCATGAGAGAATGGTGGAAGCCAAATGGCTTTACTTTGAGCAAACAGTAATTTTTTTAAAAAGTCACTGGTAAGACCTGAAAAAAGTTAAATAAAATACAGAACAGTCACAGAAAAATCAAGGTAGAAAACTTTCTGGAGTTTTTAATTTTTCTGTCCTAAAATGTGTGGGAAGCAAAGCTATCCACTTATATACATTGTTCCCTAAGTAGCAAGGAACAATTAATAGAACTTGGCTAAATTTGCAACAGTTGTGAGCTATATTTTTTCAATTTGACTACTTTATAGTTATGGTTTTAGCTCATTGAATTAGCAGTTTGGACACTAATGGTAATTTGTCAGGAATTTTAAGCATTGTATCAGACACTATTCTTAAAATGGAAGTATTATTGTCAAGAAAAACTCTGCAGATAACATTATTTTCAAGACTCCAATACATGCTTACTAATCAGCTGGCAGAACTGAGCATAGCTCTATTTAAGGCTATTAATATTTGTCATTAATCCGGTAATGTTATAAAAAAATCTAAGCTTCCTGTAAATCTGTCATTTTTTCTTCTTGGATTTTGCTTCAATTGTGACAAGAAAGTAAAAATACTTTGGAAAGAAAACAAAGGAAGAAAGAGTGTTCTATGTGTTTCTGTTCAGTTCAGTTTTGGGCAGAGGCACTTATGGTTGTTGTCTTGAAATCTGGCCAAAATATGTATTATTCCTGTTTCCAAAGATATTCTCCTGCTACCTTTGATGAGACTGTAAATAATTGGATATACTTCAGCTTCTTCAGGTCCCTTGAAAAAAACAAAGGCAAGAAACAAAGGCAACTGTTCAATTTGGTCATGTCTTTATCTCCCAGAACTGTAACACCTGTATTGCGATACTCCAAATAATATTTATTCTTACAATTGGTTTTTTTTTTTTCCTTCTGTATTGTGAGGTAAGAGTTACGATCTAGAAGTGAAGCCCTGACAATCCACAAACTTCCGTGTTTGGCATAGTGTTTGGTCTAACTGATCCAGCTATGATTTTGTCTGCAAGATTATGTGGGTTCAAGCTCAGCCTCTTCAGCTACTTCATTTTGGGCAGTTTTGAAGCTGTTTGGTTGGCATTTTTGTCGTACTTCTGTATGTAGGTTTGATAGAAACATAGCATCCTTCAAGTAATACAGTTCATACTGATCTTCACTGTTCTCTTATATGACCCTGTGGCCATAAATATGAAGATTGGCCCCTTGTATTTGTCAAATATAGTTTCTGAGTTGAATGGAAATTAACGTTCTTTCCTTTGTACTAACTGTTTTATCTAGACATGACTGTTGATTTGTGCCTGTACTTTTTTTTATCCATACTGATAAAAGTCCGTAGTAGGCATTAGGGCACCTTCTACTGTCACTTCTTGGACCACTGTGTGTTTCAAGATCTCATGACAGAATATATTGAAGTGTGCGTTCTTGTGCTGAGTGCGGATATTATGAAAGCTAGCACTCTCAGCTGCCATCTGATAGGTATTCCAGTTCTGTGAGTACTTCTTTCCTGTATTAAGAGATATATTCTCTTCAATTTTGCCATTTGGAGGAAAGAGGGAAGCCAGAAATATACATATAATGCATATCAATTCCTGTGTACATTGCTGGTGACAGTGCAAGTGTTTTGGTTTTTATGACAACGTGACTTTCTTGAAGAATATAAACTGTTAGGGAGGGGTGGGATCCACCTGTCCAGAAGAAGCAGGGCAATCTTTGGAAGCAGGCTGATCAGTGTAGTGAGGCTGGCTTTAAACTGAAGAATATGGGAGGTAGGGTCCAAAATAGCCATGCTCATGCCATTGCAATAGACTAGGGAACGAGCCAGGCCAACCAAAACAGTGACCAGTGTTCCTTAACTGTCTCCCATGCGATGAGCCAGAAAGCCAGCCACCTCAAGGGCCTATATGGCTATGGGGGATCCTCTTGCATCCCCCTAGGGAAACCTTCATTTTATGCTCTCTCTTCTTCTTTCTTAATTCATCAGAGTTCGTTGCTGAATGAAGTGGGTGCCCTGGTAATGGAGGACCCTAGGAAAGCATAGTTAATAAATACTTTCTTCAGTCTTTACTGCTAAGACTGCCTTCGTGGAATTCCAGATCCTGAAGATAAGAGTGTCTGAGGAAAGGAGGACTTTCCCTTGGTTGAGGAGGATCTGGTCAGAGATGGGCTAGGCAAACATTACACACACAGATCCAATGGGATGCTGAGGGAGCTGGCAGAAGTAGCTGCCAAGCTGCTCTCTATCATCTTTGAAAGGTCATAGAAGGATGGGAGAGGTGCTTGAGGACTGGAGGAACGCCAGTATCACTCCAGTCTTCAAAAAAGTAAAGAAGGAGGAGCCAGGAAAGTACAGGTCAATCAGCCTTACCTCCATCTTTGGGAAGGTGCTGGAGCAACTTATTCTTGATATCACCTCCAAGCAAGTAGAGGAGAGGAAGGATATCAGGGATAGTCAGCATGGCTTTGCAAAGGGGAAATCATACTTGACCATTGTGGAGGGGAGAGCAGTGGATGTCGTATACCTTGACTTCATCAAGGCTTTTGAAACCGTCTCCCATAACATCCTTATGGATAAATTTAGGAAGTGTGGGACATAAGAGTGGACAGTGAGATGGATTGAGAACTGACTGACTGGCAGAGGTCAGACGAACAGGCTACCCAGAGGGGTTGTGAAGTCTTCTCTGGATATATTGAAAACCCCTCTGGACTCTTTCCCATGTAACCTATCGTCGGGAACCTGCTTTAGCAGGGTTTTGGACAAGATGATCCTTAGAGGTCACTTCCAACCCCCTACTATTCTGTGACTGTGAAAGGCTGAAAGACCTGGGACTGTTTAGCGTAGAGTAGACTGAGAGGGGAACATACCAATGCCTTAACATATCTAAAGGCCGGGAGTGAAGTGGTCGGGGCCAGGCTCTTTATAACAGTGCCCAGCAAGAGAAAAAGGTGCAATGGGAACAAACAGGAACACGGAAAGTTCCATACAAACATGTGGAAAAACTTCAAATCTGCTTCTCTGAAAATATTCAATACCCACTTGGATGCTTTCCTGTGCAAGCTGCTTTAGGGAGCCTGCTATAGTAGGGAGCTTGGACTAGATGATCTCCAGGGGACCTTTGCAACTCCTACAGTTCTGTGATTCTGTAAAGTATAAACTGAGCACTTGCAATCACTGTTTTGAACATGAACTGAACAGTAGGATAGTTACCTTGAAGAACTTCTGGCTGCAAAATAATAGCTAAGTACTTCAGCTCGGGGCACAAATGGGGCACACTGAGACCGTGTCGTCCATTCAGATCACTGCTCTGAAATTTGTCTGCATGCTGCTAACTTTGTGATGTACCGGGCAAAACAGAATTGCAGGCAGAAGTTTGCAGGGCACTGAAGATTTTCCAAGGGCAGTGGTTTGCCATTAGTCTCAGGTATAAATCACTCATTTTTTTCCACAGACTACACAGTTCATTCTTTTAGTTCAATTTCTCATTTGTTTTATCAAGTTAAGAGCCTTTAATTTTTCTTCTTAAACAACTGGTGGGATGTAAATGAACTGCTTTTGAAAGATAGGGATATTAAAATTTTGCTTGTGTTATAATTGTTTCCTATAGGCAAAATGTTTTTTATTTAATGAATATGATCACAGATTTTTCCACTAAAATTTCCATTAGTATGTTGCTGAGCTTGATGGAGGAAATATGAAGAAACATGAGTCTCTATTATTGGGACTTCAGATTAAACAATATATATATATATATTCTCTTCTGATCAATCATTGTAAAATTTAACTTAAAACACTTCAGAATGATGGGCAGTAATTAGTGATCAATAAAAATGAATTGAGAGTATGATCCCTGCAGAACAAAGTAGTCAGATGTAACAGTTGTGATTTTTATAAATAAGAAGGTGTGTTCCAGCTGTAAAACCTGGAAGCCAGAAACTTGTAGATGTTCCACTGCCTTCCTTAGCAGCTGCTAAGTTTAACTTCTAGTGTATATAAACTCTAATTTAGAATGCAGTTAATAGGCTGAAGAGATTTGTAGGTCATCCTACATTAGAATTGTCCCACATATATAGGGTTTTTTTTTTACTGGCAAGAAGATTAGTTACTTACCACATTTCTTGTATAGTTTCCTACTTACACAGAATTTTGATGGCAAAATATTACACCACAGCTTTGTTTGTTATTCTATGTGTCTCAGAACACTGAGCTGTGCATTATGCGTCAAAACATGTACTGTTCTCTTGGAGTTCCTAGCCCAGCAATGCGATGTAATTCATTATGCCCTGAAGATAAACAGTACCTCTTGACCTTTCCAAGAAAAGTTGCAATATTTTCTTATTCCAGAATGTAATATTGTACTGAGCTGATATCAATGTGATAAGATAAATGTTTCCTTTTCTAATGTAAACCAGAGTGCACTACATTTATATAAAAGTCTTCAGGGATACCTAAAGCCTCCAGATAAGAAGGAGCATTTTAGCTATTGCAGGTCTGCATTTTTGAATGCTCAGTCTCAAAGCACAGGGGACAAACTGGAACCAATCTTGAAGAGGATAGCCAGGATTTTCAGAAGTGAATAGACAGTTGATTTTTATGTTGCCCAATTCAGAATTATCCTAAATAATTTTCAAACAAATTCAGAAGTGTATAATTCATTACTAGGGAGTGTAAACACCTTTCTCTTCAATATTGGGGTGTTTGGAGATGCCTCATTTCACAAGTGTTAGTGCAGAATCCTAATCTCTTCTTTGCTGGCAAATTTCCCTCCCAGTGTCCATTTATCTTAATATGGTAAATGTTTTTGTATGCAGATCAATACTGCACAGTGATCATATGTGGCATGTAAAAATTTTCTGCTACTCATGTAAGTAGAGCACTCTGAAAGTAATGCCTCATATTTATTTCCTTGGAAACTACAACAGATACAAAAAGCACAATAACACTATCCTATAGAGTGAATTTTTTAGCTACAAAACACTATTTTTCAACATAGTCACTACCATTAGCTTTTGCATTTTTGCCAGCAATGAACAATAGCCTGCATACTGCAATCATAAAAATCTGTATCAGCAGAGGTGACCGTTTCACAGATACTATGATGGCGTCTTTGCTAGGAAGATGTCACCTGTACAGTTCATCTTTCATTGGTTCAAACAGATAGAAGTCAGAAGGCTCCAAATCTGGGCTGTATGCTGGGAGTGGTAGGACAGTCCAGCCAGGATGCACAGTGTACACCATGGTCTTCAAACTGATACAGAATCTGGTATTAATGTGTTGCAAGGTAAAGGTTGTTTTCTTCTCTGGCCTGACTCTGGAAATTGGAGCCTTCCGTTTAGTCAGCACTGCAATGTACCAGTTGGAGTTCATGGTTTTTCTGGGTTCCAGGAAGTCCAGAACAGTCACCCCATTCCTATCCTAAAAGACGATGCAAATCACTGTACCTCCTGAGAGCTGTGTCTTGGACTTTTTCCTTGATGGGGAACTCACATCTTGCTTCTCCGTGGACTGCTGTTTTGACTCTGGCTCATAGGGGTGACACCACATCTCGCCACAGTAATGATACAATGCAGGAAAACTGTCACCTTCAGCCTTGTATTGCTTCATGTCCTGACAAACTTGCATACAGTGTTGTGTCTGTTCCTGCTCACCTCCACTGGTTGGTTTCCATAAACATTCAGTAAGCCTCTATGAATGCCAATGGGCGCAATTTTTCTACTTGAACAAGTTCAGTGACACACCTTTGCTTCATACACACTTCCACGTCAGAAGCCATTCTGTCAGATTGCACCTCTGCTGTCAATTTTAAGGCACAATTTCAAACATTCTGATCGCACTATATAACTTTGATTCAACAGGGATTAAAATGCAAGAGAAAAGAAGAGTAAAGAACAGCAGTAAGAAGTCATGAAATATCATTAAATCAGTCTAATACACATACACATACGTGTTAGTGGCATTTAGGTATGGACTTTCTGTTTGTTAATTTTCCTTTATTTAAGTTTATCCTTTATTTAAGCTTATCCTTCGTTAGCATTTGGAAAGAGGCTAGATGAAGTTCTGTATTAAGCAGCTAACTGAAAAGAACAACTTTTGAGGGAAGATTTTAAGTTCTTGAGTGAACTGATAACATGAAGGACGATGAGACTGCCATGTAGGTCAACATGAGAAAAATCTTGGAGTCACTCAGGGAAGGAGACCATGAGCAGAAAAGGAAAGCTGACAAGTTATAAAGAAAAAAAAAAACCCTAAGATGAGGTTTTTCAGAGGTCAAACTGTCTAGGACTTTTGAGAGTATGGAATTTGAATTTCATTTGAAAACAATTCATATGTTTGCCAGGGACCTAACAGTGTATGAAGTAGACACTCTTTATACTGAAAAAGAAATAATTTTCAGCCGATGAGTTTTAGAAGTAAAAATAATACTGCAGTTTTGTGTTTGTGTGTGTGTAATCATATCTTATTTGTAGTTCTCTCATCATGAATTTATCACACGTGTGACAGCGTGTGTAGCTGCAGTAAAGGCAGTTCAAAATATTGTTCAGATTTAATGGAAATTTCTAGAGTTTGTATTTCATGTACATATTATATATATATAAAATCAGGTCTATGTACTCTGTATCTCATAGTACAGGAAAAGAACATAGCAGGGCAGAAACAGCATCAATGCCTTTGCAGAGTATTTGCTAGGCAGTCTGTAGCTTCTCTGCTCACTGGTGGTTGGGAATAGTTATATGATCTATATCAAATTTGTTCTACAGCTGTTAGTACCTCCTGGCATGTAAACAGATGGGTAGAATTTCTAGGAGACAGATGCCCACCTCACTAAAAGGGCTGCTCTAATTGGCGTTATCAGAACAAGAAATGAAGACTGAGCGAGCATGGAAATGGAATTATTTTTCCACATTTCAAAAGGAGGCAGTAAAAAGGGCTTAGATTCATTTATTTGGTGTTGCAACTCACTATGCCTAACTTCCCCTCAACATTGACAAAAGGTATTTTAAAGTGGTGGATCATCCCTCTCGCATCTTTGGTTAACAATGAACTCACAGAACAAGATGGGGCTGGGAAAGTGTAATGGCTGTCCAGAAACATTTGTATCTCTCTGGAGGGTCCTACAAAAACATGGGAACCTATGCCGTTACAAGTCACTCTTATCTGCACCAAATTCTTGTGACACTGCAGAGTGGAGTTTGTCTGTGCCTTGAATTTCGCCTTCACTGTGTGTTTCTTTCTTATTAGTTTTAAAGGATTTACATGTTTGAAATATGTATACGGTTGGATCTTAATTGAAATGAGCCACAGTGAATAGATGTGAGAGACTGGCAGTTGGACACACAGATTAATCAGCAAAAGCTGAGTTTAGTTGCAGTTAATTTGTACTGGTTGAGCACCTCTCTGTTTAAAAAATGTTATATTCAATTGTACTTATAATCTTTTGGACAGTCAACATATGGTAAAACTTAACAATATAACCACTTAATCAAACACAGATTTGACCTGTCCCGTCATTCTTTGCTTGTCAGAAACTTTGATTCCTTTCTACATGGAAAACAGTTCAAGAAATGCAAGGCTGGATGCAGGACCAGATCTCCTTCTGTCTTTGGTCCTCGCAGTTCTTTCATTTTGAGTAAATACTAAAGGCTACCAGGTAAAATGCTGAATTCCCTCTGTTCCCAAAATACTGCTTTTTAGCTGAGAAATTCAGGAAACTTGCTGAAGCTATATTACAGTATGGGTGAATACATATGGCTTGTGACAGGTTTGATACAGCACAATAATTTGTGACTGCATGAATGTACGCTGTTGAATCCCCTTCTTTGTTCTCAAGTATAAATATTGTTCGTATCAATCATTCTTAACTTTTATAAAACTGTCTTGTTGGAGCTTTAACTGTAATTATTTTGACTTCTTATAACACCTAGAAAAATACCTGGAGTTCTGCTAGGCCAGAATTACTATGGGATATTTGCAGAACTTAAAAAAATGTATTCTAGAGTATGCATCACTTCTCAGTGAAGCATTTCATTCTACAAAATACAGAAATGCAATGGAACTGTGTCTAAAAACAAAAACAAAAAAACACAAAACCAACAAAACCATCTCATATTTTGGAATGCAGAAGCTGAGGTTGAAGTTGGCCAAGTTTCAGAAACGTCTTCTTCCAACAATTATAGTCATTGCTATAGGTGAAAATTCCTTCAGCTGTTGCTCCTAGGATTTGGGGAACTTTAGTTTTGTTGCTAAGAGTCTGCTTTGGAATTTAATTAATTCACAACATAAATACTTTCAAAGGGAGACGAAGATGTGACTTGTCTTGCAAGATGATGTAAAAGCTTGGGTGCGTTCCATGTAGCTGCTACAAACTTCTGGGAATGGTGCTAACTTGTGCAGTGAAAGTGCTCAATTTGTAGTTCTGGCATCTGCCAATGCTGCTTGTAATAAAGGGAGTATCTGTACTGCTTTAACTGTGTCAGGCAAGTCAAAGAAACACTTGTCTTGAAGATAAAGTAAGCCAGCTTAAGTAAAATTAATTTATTTTCCTGACTAGCATGGTCATCTCCAGTCACTAGAATATATTGTCTCAATGATACTATGCTGGCCTGGTTGTTACACTCTTGATTACTAATAAGAGGTTTTTTCAGTGCCTTCTAGTCAGGCAGAAATTTAATTTCTCTTCAACATTACTCACAATGTTTGTATTTTGTTTCTCTGTTCCATCATGGTTCTCAGTGTCTTTTCAGCATTAGTCCATATAGTCTTTCTGTGATTCACCTTTTTTTTTTTTTTTAACTTTTTGTAATGAACAGATAATTCAGCCACTTATAAAGACACAAGGCTTCTAATCAGAATCTTCTCAGATTTTGACACAGAAAATTATAAAGAAAAATATCAGAGGTTGTTAAAGAATTTCCTAGGCCTCTTCGTATTCGATGTTTCAACGTTATCTCTGCTTTTTGGCTCCTAAGAGAAAGCAGGCTTCTCATTAAACTGTGGCTGATGTCAAAAGTTTGTCGTCAGAACTGACACTCACCCAAGGTGCATAAGGTGGCCATACAAAACCAGCACTGACAACTCATCAGCAGGCACTGTGAGATGTTGTTTGAGATCCTCGTTTATAAACTTCAGAATGAAACTTTCTCCTCCCTCCCCCTTCCAGTGAGTGTTTATTGCTGTTGTTTATGAAAATGATTTGTTTTCCTAGCCTGTTGTGCTATGAAATCATGCTCCTTTGAATCTTTTCCAAGTCATCTAAAATCACATCTTGAATGTCTCAGCTGAGAGTCTCTAAAACAAGACAGGGCTTAAGTGTTTTCAGCACACAGACAGGACGTGCACCAGTAAGCGTGGTGCTCCTGTGTGCTACCTGGCTGACTGGTGTGGGATGAGACACCCCTGAGTTAATGGGCATTTTAGCCCCCAGACTACAGGGATTGCATTGAGATCCCTAGTGGGACTGTGCTTGGATGAGTCTGGCTGCAGAACTGTGCATGGAAGTTGCTTAAGAGAGTGCAGGTCAGCAGAAGTCAGAAAGTCAGCCAAGAGCTGTGCTCACAGCTTACCAGCACAGAACAATTTATCAGTGTAGATGAAGCCTGAGAGAGCTGGTAGGAGTCATTTTGTCTCAATAGCATTTTCAGTAGTTCACTGTGTATGGCTTTTTTTGTAACTATAAACGTTAGAGTCCTTGTAGCACTGATGTCTTAATGACATTAATGAAACCAGCGGTTGGTGGAGAAAAGGATGAGAACCTCTGACATTCATGTGAAATCAAAGATTGCTTCAGCTGTTGGCCTCCTCTCTGAGTTCAGGTAGCTACATAAGAGTTATGCCATAAACTCTGCTCCAAAAAGTATTTTGAAGCAATCCCAAAGTCTTGACATGAAATGGTCTCTCTCCCATTTATATTCTTGACTCATTGTGGCACTGCACAAGCAGAGCCCTGGGAACTGCAGCAGATTAATAGATATAATCCAGATCACTCTTTCATGAAAGGCAAGGTCTTCGACTAAAAATGCTCTAAAACTGTGTCTGTATTACTTTATTTGCTAAACCTCGGAGCAGGGAGTATGTACATTTGTCATGTAAAATAAAAATTGAGTTTCTAATAGGCAGGATATTATATATTCTTAAATGACAACTAAAGTAATACTTACTATACATTGTTACACTAGAATATTATTAAAATGCCTCGTCAGGAATAGATTCTTGTTTGTTTCATGTGGCGCTTCCAAGTCCTTCTACAAAGAACAGATGAGAAGAAGAACATACAGATGAGTGTTCATAGATAAGATGCACTGACTCCTCGTGAAGTAAAGCAAAGAGATTGTTGGAAACAGTAAATTAGTTGCAGAACATCACAGCTAAGGTTAAAAAAATTAATAATTGAAGCTTTATTTCTGCTTGCTCTTTACATTCAATCTGATGTCTACCTCGTGGTGTTTCTAAAATGAGCACTGCCTGTTGAAAGCAGGATGTGAAGTGATGATGGACTTAGAGCTAAAACTCAAGTTTATTATTCTTGTATTAAGTGGTGCTATGAGTGGTTTGGTATACTAAAATATTGCTGGTATCATACCTACAATGAAATGTACTCATATGACATAAAAGACTCTGCTCTGTAGCATATGCATTATTTTTTAAATTATTATTAATTTTTTAAAGCTCTTTATAATTCTTTGAAAAGTCTTGCTTCCCTTTTTAGTCTCTGAACTTGTGGTTATATGGGAATAACTGAGGACTCGACACAAGGAACTGTTGTCAACAAATTATTTCAAAGCAAGATACATGTAATAGTATTTTTGTGTATGTCAAGCTGTTTCTCTTAAAAGCTTCAATTTAGTTATTACTAAGTTTCAGAAGGTGAAAGATTCCAAAAAGTTTGAGGATTCTGCTGGTCACTGGTTAGAGAAAAGTCTCTTTTGCTAGAATACTGCCCAGGAGCGTTACAGAAAGTCTTGATTGAGAAAGAGCCTAAGGTTTGGGAGAATGAGGATTGGATCCAGGTTATTTAGATAGTTCTTGTTTCATGCTTTTTTCGGGAAGAAAAATGTCACATTTCTTAGGAAGGCATGTGTCTAAAAAAGCTTGCAGAAGTGAGCTGTTTGCTTAATCCACTGTGGTTTTACTTAGTCAAAAATGCCAACCTATTAGTTCTACTATCTTCAAAATTAACTGTATAAGTACTGAAATCAACTAACTCGCATGAGAATATTACTGCATGGGTAGATAGATACTAGTTTCCAGTTACGCATGAAGATGAAGTGGGAGATGGAGCTTTCTATTGCTTCCTTCCCGTGCTGTCCAGCTGCCATGTGGGGAGGCAGGTGATGAGCTGGCTCCTCCTGTGTGGGTGATGCAGTCCTGGGGTGAGGGTTACAGAGGCAGAGCAGATGAGGAGAAAGCAGCATAGTAATATGTTTTCGCATGCACTGTGTATGTGGTGATGATTTGATTCTGTACATGAAGAAATCTGTAGAAGAAAACTCAAAGTTGTGAGAGGAATTGTAGAAACTGATGAAGTTTAAAATGTTACAAGAAGATGCAAGCAGGTGTTGTGGAAAAGGTCTGAAAAACACAAGGACATAAAATCTGAGCTAGGTGCAGTATGTACTGAGGCATGGCTTTAAAAGTTAACACTGGTAGCTGAGGTTTGATTGTAAGAGGCTGATAACCAGATGTGACAGAGGACTGGTAAAACATAGGCTTCTTTGTAGAGCAGAAGAGTACTTAGAAGCATAAAAGCAGTGAATTTTCTATCTGAACTTCATTTTCTGTGTATTCTGATGATGTGACTAGGTTGCTGGTGGTTTATTTTAATGTGCATACTAGTGGTAGTAATGATGCAATATATACTACATGGTTCTGATGAAGTTCTTACAATCTGATGCCAGAAGAGATTTTATCTCATGTGAAGTATTACATATGTTTGGCACTGAGGCAGCTGGGTGTGTCTGATTTTTTACAAATGCATCTAAAGATGATAATGTCCATGAGCATATTTATTATTATAATTCCTTGATTAGTTTGCCATTTATGAATATTACTGTGGGTACCAGGACACTATAATAAGGATCATTTTTCCCTAGGTAAGCTTGATGAACACCTACTTTTAATTCAGTTGCCTAACCTGTTGTGTTGCTCATGTATACTCCTTGGGAATTCCTCATACGGTTGCTATCATTTCTCCAGCACCTAAATGCCCTGGGAACTGCAGAATGTCTCTCTGTTCCTCTTCTGCAAAACATTTTTACTAGCTTCAGGTCTTTTCTTTTTCATCCCTTCAAGTTTCTAATCATAAAGAATATACTCCCTACCAGATCTCCTCAGAAGGGCTGAAACTAGGATGAGGAGCCTGAGGACATTTGCCTGCCTGTCTGCACTTGCATTTTAGCTTAAAATTAAAGCTCTTTGTCATTTCTCTCTGTTACAGTCTTCACTCTTAAAAGTCCCCAAAGTGGAGAATTCTTTCTCAGCTCTACAGTCTATTAAGGCTACCCTTCAGAGCAAGCTCCTTTGCTTGTGAGAACAGTGAGAACCTGAGGACTGAGGCTCTTGTCTGCTGCACTGCCTTCTTCAGAGATACAGATATCTGTGTATTGGGTCGTGCCTGCTAGGTCAGTGTGAAATCAGATGCACCGAAGGAGTTAAAAGCAATCTGAGAGAAAGGCAACAGGAGTAATCCAGGCAGCCCAGGTATAGACCACAAGTGCAGTAACTCTTTCAGAAAGATGCAGAGCTAACCACTGCTGCTTTTGTTAGGTTTTGCACAGATCATAAGCATTTCCTTCAAGAAAACAGGTATTTAGTTGAATATGTGTGTGTGTGAATACATGTGTTACTTCGCACATACGAACATATAAATTGATTTGTGATCATGGCAGAGATTCCCCTGGAGCCTCACAGTCCATACAGAGAAACAGATTTTAATGCTGCAGAATTATTCCAAGGGGTTTTGATCAAGCCTTACGCTTTGTGTTATCGAGACACTCATGAATATTGCCGAATGTTACCATTCATAAGTCTAGTGTCTAGCAAATGGGCAGGTTATTTGCATAGTGTTCTTCTTGCTCTCATATCAGTGTTTTTATTTTTTATTTTTTTAACTCCAAATCCAAAGGGGAGTGTGCTTTTCTCTCCCAGAGAAGGATTAGCAAAACCACTGAAAAATTGCAAATAAAATTACTATCACTGTATCTCCTTTTTACATTCATGTTTATTCAGTAGGATTTCAGTTGATTTAGTTTTAGCAATAAAGAGAGATTTTTTTAAGTGGCTTAGGCTGTAGTGATTTTTTATCAAATTATTTCGTAAAAACATGTTTGAAATCAGTTTATCAAAGATACTCACTGTGTTCTGCCTTGTAGCTCTAGATTTCAATTCGGAAGAAATTATACGGAGTCAGTTGCTTTGCATGGAAATATATAACTTAACTTGGTCAAACTGTGCTTCACACCCCATTTCTTCCCTTGCTTTTCTGTCCTCATCCTCTCTCTCTTTTTCAGCCGGGCCTATACGTAGTATCAGGAAAATCTTGGTTTCTGCTACTGTCATGCCCTTACTTGGTGGTGAGGACAAAAAATTTCTGTCCAGGAGGATCAAACTGCTGTTGGGGCACACAGAGGGCTTATTCCAGCTCATATCCCATTCTGTATATAGTACTTTTGTGTTTGGTTCAAAATCTCAAGGTTAGTCTCATAAACGCGAATGTGACCACTTAATATCGGAAAATTCCGAAATGTGATTCTGTAGGCACAGCTCATACTGCTGTTAGTTTACCATAGAAACAAATCATGCTGAAGCTTCGTGATACTCAGTTTATGAGAGCATGGTGTTATTTGAAATGTAGCAAGGTGTTAGACATCACAGTAATCCTAACTTGGCGTATTTTCACGGGAATCAAATGAACCATGCAGTCAAATAAAATAGGGCTGGAAGGTGCTTGTGAAGATCTCTGTCCCAGAGCATAATCACTGTTCTTCCTGAAGATGTTTCTTAAACAGGTCCAATGACAGAGATTCTGCAGCCCCTAAAGAATGTGCTGTACTCCTTCAGTATCCTCAAAAATTTCTTCTTCAGTGTAATTAAATCTCCATGAATTCTGTTTAAGGTCACTTCTACTTCTCTTACCCATGTTGTACAGTTAGTTCTTTCTGCATGGATACTTGCTGAAGGCTGCTACTATTTTATACTTTTTTTTTCTTCAGATTTTGTTGTTCCATAGATTGGATTTCTTGGTCCTTCTCACTGCTCTTTTTTGGTCACTGTTGAGGTGGTCCACTGCTCTGAAGCACTGTGCCCCAACATGGTTACAGTTCTCCAGCTGACTCTTTAAAAATGTTGAAAAAAGTGAAAGAACTGCAGTACGTGTTTTATATATTTCGCTTTCATGTGTGTACCCCAGTATAACATGACAGTGCTGACTTACATCTTTATTATTGTTCATCATAAATGCTTGTTTTAAATCTGAGATTTTTTAAAACTATCTCCTTATAAATAAACTTCAACAATTAGATCTATTAAAAATAATTTTAAAATAAACTTTACTATATCTAATGTGAAACCCTGGTGTCAACTTTGTTTTTCTCCACTAATTCTCATTGGATTTTTCAGTAGTGGCTGTTGTGTCTTCCCTTCCATTCAACTCAAACCCGATACGACCATTTTGATCATACTTCTTTTTGTAGTTGCATTCTTACTCGTTTGTCTGGCCATGGATTTGTAAGGACAGTGGAAAATCAAACTAGCTGTTGTCCAAATAATTGGATCCCTTCAAATCAATGACTCTTCAATAAATATATAATTCTTCACATTTTGAGTGGCTGAGAGATTCTGATTCGTACAATTACTGCAAGTGTATTTATAATGACTTTGGCACTATGTAGATTCGTATTGTTTGATGGCTAGCTTAGGTTTATAGCTTACAGGGCACAAGAATGAGGAATCAGGTATTGGGATGCTTTGTGCCAGAACTCTGTTACCAGTCAAAATTTACCTCTTCATATTACTTAGTAAGATTAATCAAACCTCACATCTATTCTTTCAGATTTCACATTCTGATCTAGGAGTCTTGCTCTGGGCCAGAACAAAATGAGTACTTGTTTCCTTTTGTTTTATAGCTATCTCACCTTGTGCTTTAGCTTATATCTTCATCACGTGATTTTTGTTGATGATTTGCTTAAAGATCTCCATGGAGATTTCATTGTCTTTAATCTCTGAATTTCCTTTCCAGATTGATATCAGTTGAAACCACAGCCTTCCAAAAGCCTATTGTTACAGTGCTTCCCTTGGTATTGTGCTTTTTCCTCCTCCCGCATTTCCTCTGTGTTTTGATTTTAGTACAAATGGGGCCACTCTTGTTTTCATTTGCATCAGTTCCTTTCCTATTAATAAAGTATCCAACTATATTCCACCTAAGCCAACACTGTTCCATTCAAGATTGCTTTATCTGAAAGTGGTCTTCACAGCCAGTGAGTTAAGTCTCCAGTTGACAGACCTGAAAGGTCTTTTGTTAACCAGCACATTTCAAGTCAAGTATTCGTATACATTTGTAAAGTGTGTACTGTAAGATGTATAATTTCATACAATATAATGTATACAATATGAATGCAATATTATCTATGAAAGTATTATAATTCTAGGAATCTTTTTTCCTGAATTCACACCTGGGATGGCTGATTTACCCATCACTCTTAAGTAGCTTTAGCGTTAAGTGCTAGCTGATTTTCATGTGGAATAGTTGATACTAATTTTCATGTGAAAAACTGGCACATGCAGCCATTGCTACATGGGATCAACTTTTCATTTTTCTACTGCATGCCCTACCTTTCTAAAAGGCATTAAATAGTTGTGGCAGGGCATTTGTCAATTCTTGACACTGGTGTTAGGTGTTTGCACTGTTTTTGTTTTTCATATAGTTAATTCACTTAGTCACTATGCAGTGTAAGTAGTATGTAGAAAGTTGAGTTGGACTGCCTTCTCCTGTCTTTACTAAAGGAAAGCTAAATTCACAAATGTAGGATAAAAGGAAGAAAAATGTCGGAGTAGAGCACAGCTTCGGTGCTATGGGCCCACATATCTCCTAACCCTTGACATTTGCATTCTTTAGGTGGTCTGAGCTTTGGAGACACCGTTTGAGTTTGCTCTCATGGAACATGTTATGCATGGTCTGTCATGTATCCCTAATGACCAATGCAGATTGATGTCTACAGGGAAAAGCCCTCCTAATGACTGCAGGAGTTGAAACAAGCTGCTTTTAGGGGTATTTTGTGCCTAGCTCTAGGTCAACCAAATAACGAGCAGGAAAAATGAAAGAGTTGTTTTTGAAACAGTATTTAGTATCTGTTGGATTGGGTTATATAGAGGAAAGCTAAATTTGGCTTTATAAAATGAAATATGTTTGCTGCTTAGTTATTAGTGCCCTGTATTTATTTAGCATACTTCACATGGGGAGAAGGTATGCCACAAAACAAAACAAAAACAACAACAAAAAAAATTGCTGAAACAATTAGAGTGAAAAAAATCTGGTAATTAACTATTATTTTTCACAAAACTAGTCTAATTACGAATCAGTCATGGTAAAATGAAAGGTCAATAACTACAGATGCATAATTTCTCCCTGATAGATTGCTGTTTGAAAATAGGTTTATGACAATTATGTGATTAATTTCCTTTTATTAAACAGCATTATGAGACTTCATGTTGCATTCATCAGTTTATTACTGTTACTTTTTCTCTTCAGTTGCAAATTAATCCTGGATAACATCAGGGAAGAACAGAAACTCAGGTAGATTGAAGATGTTTTCTTCAATTGTTGTTTGTACTGCAGGGAGGATCATGGATCTGAATCAAATTCAAACTCTCACAATGCTGAAACTGGCAGAATCATCCTCAACAAAACTAGTAAAATAATAAAATAAAATAATAAAATAAATGCTTTCACTCCAAGGAAATGAGATCCAGACAGAGTAAAATTTGTACATTCCTGAGATGAGGCACATGAGGAGTATAACTACATAAGTTACAAAATGGTGATCCAGAACAGCTCTGCCCACTTGCCACCTGTCTTTCCAAGCCTTTTTATCTTGAAATTCTCCAGGCTCAAAGGGTTGCTGTCCTGGACAAACAGTATTTTCCCACGAGCAGCTCAGGGTCTCTTTCATGTGTGATCCTGTTGGGATCTAGAAACAGGCATTTTTTTCCACAGATGCCTTGTAGCATCAGTGCACTAGATATTTTCAACTATATTCAGTGTTCACACCCCATAGGCTTGAGCTCAGTGTAGCATTCAGTGGCCACCACCACCTTCTGGAAGTGCAATTGAGGAAGGTTAGTTGCTGAATTCTCTCCTTCTGTCTCATACTTGTGGTAGGAATGCTCAGGATGGTAATGCAGCATCCAGTGCTGTTTCCTCTACCTGAAATTCATTCAATTTTAAGCATTTTTATGTCTTACAGGTTTGCGTTCTACTACTAGGCACAGCTAAAACACCCTGCAGTCTGACTGCTGAAATTGAGCTAGTTGCACATCCTGGCTGTCTACAGCCTTTAATGGATATGCAGAAGACTGACACATTTTTTTGTTGTTGTTGGATTGTTCACACATTTTTGATGCTGGGTTAACTGAGTGAATTTTTTCTTGATTCTTAATGACCATTTCAATTTCTTAGATAATGCACTCCTAGAGGAATACAGCCTTAGCTACCTGTTACGACGTTTGTACTTCTGTAAGGAAATACTGTAATAGTTGTTCAGTCTACCATTCATAAATGAAATTAGGCTGGTTACGTGGCTTTGATTTAAGTTTTGTTAAGTTAAGGGCTTGACTTTAATGGGCTCTCGTACGGGGCATGTTTGTCCTCAGCTGGCAGGCCTTTGGGTTTAATCTTCCCCACACGGTTTAGAGACGAAGATTTTATCTTCTTCATCTACTTCAGTGTTGCTCAGTAAGGTAAAGGAAGATGCGTTAAAGTGTGTGGGTGTTGGCTTTTCCTGTCAGCTCTCCTGGAGGGACTGCCGTTGGAAAGCAGATGGATCATCTTAAATTAAAGATTCTTTGAATAGAGTTAAATGCTTTGCTACCCCATTTGGGAAGATTATAAGCTGCCATGCTGACTGGCTGTGATAGTCATTAGAGAACTTTCGGGGAAACTACAGGCAGGGAGAGACAAAAGTTTAGCAGTAGCGTTGGAAGGCTATTAGGGAGCTCTGAGCGGCATTATCTTTCTGTCAGAGTCTTTCACAGGTCTCACATGACTGTAGGTAATTCTGAGCTTCTTGGGCTGAGCCAGCTGGAGGATGGACACAGCAGGACATGAGGGGCAGAGGTTCTACTGAAGTGATTTTTATAATAAATGTGGCCATGTAATCATTCGGTTAACTTGTTATTCAACCAGTGCAGTGCAGTCTTTGGCCTTAAATCCAGCTTAGCATGTTGATACGTTTCGGTTCCACAGTGCTACCAGTGAGATGACTCTTGTTTGACATATGCAGCCACTTGGAAAGTTATTTAATGTTCAGTAACTTATTTTTTGTTCAGCAGGAATGTTAGAGTACGCAGCCATACGAAAAAAATAAATCAGGGATTTGGAGTTAGAAAAAGGACAGAATCTGGTTGTCTTCTGGCAAGATTTTTGGTTCTGGTTATCTGCAAAGCATACACCTCTTGTCAGTATAAATAGGGAGTGCCTGTATAAACATTCTTGTTTCGCCTGTTCCACATAATAGTTTCTTGTATCATATTTCTTTTGACCTCGCTATCTGAAACCAATTACAGGAGATCTATTTGGGCTGCATCTATTTTCATAAGAAGCCCAGGCAGCAGTGTTTTTCTCAGAGATGAATATCAACATCAAATATGCTTCTGAGTGCTTTGTTATTTATGTTTCAGAGAGATTTTGTAGCCTTCAGCTCTCAAGAATGTGTCACGCTGTGCTGTTTATACATTGACGATATTAATGGGCGTAGATGTCATTTTTCATTTTTGCGTCTCAAATGCAACAGGCTGATAGGTTAAACATTCCTATTTTTAAAGGAAAGATATGAGTGACATCTGTTTCCTAAAAATACACTTATGTTGACTTTATGAAAAAACAACGTGATCATTTTGCCTCCTTTTAGTGGCAACTTTCACGTTATTAAAATGAGAAAACTTTTACAAATTATTCTAAGGCATTCTTAAATCAAATACGACGGTTTGGATTACAAAATAAAAGCAAGTTGTGTCTCCTAGAATTATTTCCAACAAATTACAAAATCTACTGCAATTTATCAAGTTTAATAGGGTGAGTTATACGCAATTAATTTCGTTTTTGTTCTGCTTACATTTCAGCTATGCCAAAGCTGCGCAGTAAATATTAAGAAGTAGTGTTCCCAATAAATATTTTACTAGAAGGCACAGTGAGTTCTGGAAACCATATGCCCAAATTTCCTGCTTATACAGCCACTACTTAAAGCATTATAATGATTTTCATTTGCATTATTAAAATTATTTCTAATCCTCGGTTCTTTTTGTTGTTTTTGTCTATGCTGGCTTTTTTTTTTTTTTTTTTTTTTTAACTGATTTTACTAATTGATATAACTCAATTTGGGAAAAGTGCCTACCAAATCTGAAACAAATGTTATTGGAAACTAGATAGGATTTTGACTGCCTTGCAATCCACTCTTGCTGCTGTTAATTTGAGGTAGGACCCAACACGATTTTGATCTGCCAGATTTATAAACATCTGTTAGTTTGTCTTCACTGAACTGCTTTTAGACCACAGGTTATTATCAAATTAGTGCACTGAAGAGATGATATGTGAGATTGGGGCTTACTTGAAGTGTACACATTAAGCTATTAATTTTGAAAGATGCTTTCAAGCTGTCAATTTGTTTTGCAAAGATTTAATGGCAGCGAATGAATTGGTAGAACTGAATGTTCTACAGTCTCATAGTCCTCACACATGAATAATGTCAGTAATAATTCTTTGAAATTAACGATGTGTTTCTGGGAGGTTGTTTACTGGGTAGCAGTATCTAAAGTTAAGCGGCACACTGGGAGGAAAAAGTACTATATGACAACTGCTGTAAGAACAAAGGCTGACAGTGATTTCTCCTTATGAGTTTTAAATCATCTCTGATCTCTTGAAATTGTTTTCTGTTCTTCTTCTGTCTCCGGTGTTTACAATAATCTAAACTGCCACAATAAGATCACTGAAGTATTCAGGTAGTCATCATTTGTAAGTCATTCTGTATTAAAAGATGAGCCTTTACTCCTTTAAAAATATCTCAACTAGCATATATAAATCAAAATAGTTTAAGTAGAAGAGGCTTTTATGCAAACATATCCTATTGTGCTGCCTTGCTTCTTCATAACGTGGGACTCCTTGTAGTTAGTGGTAGGAATTCGTACTTTCTTATGCTGATTCCATGGGAGTATGCAAGGCACAATTGGAAATCATACTGGCTAGCTTAAATCTAAGCCACATCATACTATAATCCTCTCATTTTCAAGTACTCTAAATGTACAGCTTTACCAGATGCTTGCTTGCTTCTTTTTTGTATTGGCGTGAGATGACTTTACTGCTAAGGGGGATGAGGACACTGAAACAACTTGCAGTGCTCACCGTATTTGGAGTGTGCATTGGCATTAAAGAATTGCAGTTTCTTTCCCAGATAAAGCCTGTGTAATGAATTTTCTGCTACTGCCATAAATAAAAAATAATTATTTTATGTTTTTTTCCCCTCATCATCTAACTCCACATCTCTTCAGTTGTTCCTGTAGCAATATCCTCCTCTTTGGGGAGGGTGGTTTCACTGTACTGTCTCCTATTAATTCGGAAGCATAATAGTTTTCTCTCCTTTGATTGAGAGTTCTAAAGATTCAGAAGGGTGAATTTGCTGTAGATCTTCATGCATTTATTCCATGTTTTCTGTTTAAACCACTGCAAGATGTTGGGACCACCAGTTCCTGGTGCCCCCAAAATCAACAGTTATTTATCTCTGGTCTCAAACAGAGCAGGGCTGTCCTTTAGGGTCTGCTCAAGAGCTGAGTGCAGAAAAGATTACGCTGTTCACACAGGAAACCAGGCATCCAGTGATTCCTTGGTAACAAAATATTTCAAGTGCACTTTGAAATATGTTAACTTTTATTTATTTTTGGAGGGGAAAAGCTAGTTATGTGTGTCTGGTTGCTTAGGTTCGGAGGAATGTATAGTCTTTGTAAAGCTGACCTGTAATTACTTGAGAATTTGATGAAACAATAAGGGGATTGTTGTGAGAATGTCTCCAAATGTTAAAAGTATGCTCTGCAAACTTTGTACCAGAGCCTTCTACAGGGAGACGAATCAATGTTGTTAGGAGATGGTGCTAGTGCATTCAGTTTGTTTACTTTGGTTTTCTGTGTCTGCTTGCCTCCTCAGAAAACTTGCTTGGAGCCAGACTGTAGCAGCCCTCTCTCTGTCTTTTCATAATTGATCAGGGGATGACTGCCTTCCCTGAGGGTTAAGACATGGCAACTTTTTCTGTTTGCTCAGCATCTCAATGCAGTAGTTCAAACATTGTTCACACCAGCTGGCAGTGTAATGCCATATGCACATCTTGTCAAAGCAACTGTTGTCATGGATACTAGAAACTATCTTAAAACCAGCTCATTTGAGTCTAATCAAAATTGTACCTTTCTTTATCAGTTGGGAATCTTTATTATTTTAGGGAATGTTGATCAAGTCGCCTTTATTGCAGTGTTTTCTACATTGCGTTTTGAATAACATAAAGAATAGGGTGATGCATCGTAAAACTGCAGGCTCTATTTACTGGACTGATTTTTAACGAAAAATAAAAAAGAGTAGGTAGTTTCACTGTAAATGTCTCTTCACTCCTCATTTCTTAATAACTATCATTTTATAATACTTGGCATTTAAAAAAAAAAATTATAAGGAAAAATAATGTTTAGCCTTCCTTGGCTAAATTGAGTGTTTGTTTACATTTCATATGTTTAACTGTATTTTGCTAAGTTGGAATGAAAACACAAAATAAATGAAAACATTTTATATTTTGATTGGGATGCTGTCATCCCAGAGCCTGCTCTGATTGGCTGGGGAATAATTTCTTTGTTCTCCGATTCCCCTAAAAATGCAAATGAAAACCACTCATTTTTATTTGGCATTAAAACTGCACTTTATTTTGTCAAAGGAGAGGTTTCTCCTTGAATTGTAAGTACAAAAAGTGTTTTTAATCTTCAATGAATATCCTTATTAATTCACTTTCAAGATAATCTGATGTTGATTTGTCAAATTTAATTACAGCTTCCGGTAACACTTGAAGTCTACTTGCTTTTGCTTCAAAACTGTAATATGAAAATGCAAATTGAATGATAATTTACAAGGGAGTGGGCATTTTAGTTGAACACTCAAAGACAAGTTCCTTGTGGAAATGAGGCTATTGATGCAGTTTATGATTTTTCCTCTTCAAGCACTTTAAACAAATTAACTTTATTTCCTGCAGGATTTCATGTACATCCATAAATCCATAAATTCTAGTGAAGTCCTATATGCTTACTTTCAGAGGACCTTTTTTATGCTTCAAGTAAAACAAATGCAAACTGACTCCTGAAATCTAGCAAATACAAATCAAAGATTGCATTTGTTTGATTGGACTTTTACCTCACATTAACAATGATTAACTCATCTCTTTCTAGGAAATGGTGGAACTTATTTACATTTTTTTTTTTTTTTTTTAATATGAACTTTTAGGCACTCCAGGCAGCAAGACAGCTGCTTTTACAGCAACAGACAAGTGGACTGAAGTCTCCTAAAGGCACTGATAAACAGAGACCACTGCAGGTTAGTAAAGGATCATTGCCTTTGGGGCCTCACTTGGAAGGAAGAGTGCTGTGCTTGCTCACACGTGTGGTGTGCGTGTCGTTGCCTGTGCTCTGATGCCGAGTGCTGCATATTCGCATAAAGGAGGAGGTAGCCCTTCACGCTGGTGACTTTTAATTCACAGGCAGAATTTACCTGAAGTTAGAAAGGCGTTTCGTGATTATAGATACTTGAAAGGTCTGTTACAATAAACGTCTGTGCGGATGGAGTTCAATAGCTGTGGCTTTAATGAATTATTTATCAGTATGTTGCAAGATTGGCACGATATGTTTATATACATATATAGATTAAATTGTAAAAGTGGCTGTGTTAAGATGAGGAGTGAAATGGTATCCAGGAAGACATAAGACAAGCCTATCAATACTATATGTAAGTAACGTATAGGGAATTATTCAGGAAGTACCAGTGCAACAGCATGAATTTATAGAAAAGTTGCTTCTGTGTTTTTGGAAAAACATGGCATAGGTTTTCACACTTGGATGCGGTTGGGCTTCAGAAAGTTTTGGGGAGAATAAGCACTGAATAATTATTTTACATGCATTACTGATAAAAATACTGTACTGTTCGTAGATGGGAAGGATTTTATTTTTGAAAAAAAAAATTGAAGTTTTAGTTCATCTGTTACTAATTCTGAGTTACGTCTGAAATTGCATTCTGCTGACAACACTGCTTCTCTCATGGCATATAGACTGTGTTTAGCAGTTTTTAATTGCTGAACTGCGTTTTGTTGCAGACAAAGGGTGAACATAAGTGATAGTTTCATTTTGTTCAGTAAGCAACACCTACCATTAGGAGTCCCTCTTTTTTGATGGAATAACATTTTTTTAAATCTAATTCTTAGTTTCAGTGGAGCATAAAGGAGGGAGAACTCTGGACATTATAATTTGTCTAATCCTGCACCAGTGGAACATTGTAAAATTTGTTCACTTGGTGCAGTTTTTGTGTACAGTTTACATAGTCTTCTTATTCTTGGTGAAATTTCATGAAGGAATGTTAGGCAGAACACACACTTTCACATTTCACATCATCTCCAAATTTACTTTCAAAGCTCAGAACAAAAAGAAAACATCAGAAAGTGAATAAGGAAAATGGAAAAAAAAAAAAACCCACAAAAACAACAGCCAACAACCAAAAAAAAACCATCAAAACCAAAACACGTCAAGTTGGCATTCTGCCATGCTCTACTTGTAGACCAGTCTGGAGGTGTAGAGTGCTGGGACCGTCTCAGCTTCCCTCTCCTCAGTTTTGAGTTCACTTTGCTAATCTCTTCTGGGCTGCAGGCACACAAGAAAAATAGTCATAAATCCAGCAGCTTATGAATTGTGTATTTTTTTAAATATTCAGAAGGGAAATTGGTGACCTTGAGTGGTCGAATCATAAAGATAATTGATTTAATGAATATGGTGAAAGTAGTCCTTTCTCCCAGCTCCTTATCCGGAGAGGTGAGGTCTGTACTGGGAGTGTGCAAGGTTCTTCTAGCCTGGGGTATCTAAATAGGCCTACACCAGATGCTAAGAGAATTATATGAAACAAGCAGGAACATCAGTTTTCCCAGGATATTTTTTTTTCAGTGATGCTAGCTTACTCTAATTCTCCAACTTGTAAACTGCAGCATTTTGATAGCACTCAACATCTCTGTTTATGTTCTCCACCCACTGGTTAATCTTTCCAAGGCTGAAGGGATTTGGGGGTGCACTACTTGTGGTAGACATTGATGAAAGGAAAGAAAACCATTTTTGGAGACAAAGACAGTCACACAGTCAACCTAGAGGGATGATGAGATGGGGAAAGGAAGTCTTGTGCTTTCCTACTCCCACAGGACTAACCTTGGCCTGATGCCTCATAAATGTCATGGGCTGGTGTATTGTAGAGATGGCTTGTATTTTGTCTTTGCCAAGAAGGTTCAGTGCCTCATGAGTCATACTTACGAGGCAGGAAGAAGCAAATAAAGCAAATAATTTTCTTTTCAGAATTGTTACATGCTCCCTAAAGCCAAGATTATTGCTCGTGTTTTCCATCTTTTCCTTTGATGATCAGTATGTGCTCAGTGCCTCTCATTAGCCTTGGACACTTCATTTGGTTCATTTTTAAATGAGAGGAAAATGGAATATGCTTCCAGACTTTGGTTTATGTATCAAATAACATGTAAATTCAGGTATGAGCGCACAAACTCTGTTTTAATTTTCTTCCTTAGTGGAAAGGATGTATAAATGTTTTGAAAATGAGTCCTTGGAGCTTTTCTATTTCTGTCTTTTACTGTTACTACAGAGCTTTTCATTGTTCATTATGGAGTGGAAATTCACATTTTGAGCATTGTGATGCCTGTTTAACCAAATACTGTAATATGGGTCATAAACTTATACATTACTGTTATTTTATTATGCCAGATTTAATGGTAACTTTGGCCAAAATCTCCTAGCAGTAGGAATTGCAAAATATGTATAAGCAATTTGGGGTTTATAAGATAAAAATACTCATGCTTGTGTTTGTGCTTAAGGAAACAGACTTCTCTCAATATTTGAAAATAATATTAGTGTATGTCTAATTTCCGATAATTTCAGACCATTTTACTAATCTAGCAACAGGAGATACGGTAGAACTGTATTATAAATCTATTAAAAACCTTATAAAACTTTTAAAACTGGCTCATGCATCTGCAAGCAAATGTGGGTATTAGGTAATCCTTGCCATTGCACCTCTCATGTGCTCCATATTTTGATGTAAACTGCACTATTGTTCCATGTGCCAAGAAGGGAAAATGGTATTAATTTTAGTAGCCATCTTGTATCTGAAGGATATTTGGGGGAAAGTACCATATGCTGTATTTATACATGTTCTCCCTGTTATTCTGTAATGCATCAAGTATTTTAGGGACCTACAGCAGCAACTAGCTAATCAGCAAGTTGAAAACTTATTGAAGAAACCTTCAAATTTGTGTCTACAACTTTGCAAAAACAGGGTGTTCGGTAAGTGGCCAAGTTCTACTGTTTTTTACCAAGGGGATGATTTTAGAGAACCTCTGGGATTTTTCTTCAACAATGTGAATGTTTTTTATATGCTTCTCATGAAAAATCTCTTTAAACTGACTGTTTGCCATATGACTGATTGTAAAAGAGAAATGTTCTGGTTAGCAAATCTATTTGTATTTGTTTTTAATGCAAAATTTTCATTATCTAGTAGTTTCCATATATTTTTTCAAGGGGTAGTGGTTTACATTTAGATGGTTACATATATATGTATATGTAGAGTTAACAGTATACTGGCAAAGATTATCATTTTGCACAGACATTTATCTTGATCTACTGTTACTTTCTGATTTACATTTTTCTGGGTTTCATACTGCAGATGGCATAATCATTAGCATGTCCTAGACAAAACAGAGGAGAAAAACATCCCATCTGACAAGCTTGAGTACCAGTTGTAGTAGCGATTTTACTTTCATGTATAGATACCCAAATAAGTGTGTTTGAAGGATGTTTATATATGCCATTCACGGCACTGATGCATCAAGTGGATCCAGTCAGTACATACATTGGTTGATGGCATATTTCAGCATAGCTAAGGCAGGTTTGGGATGGGAGTCAAAGACAATGTTAACCTGAGTATGATAAGATAATAGCATTTACTTGGAAAACATACTGTCGTAGTAAGGTTAAGATTTCCATAGTACAGATTTTTGTTTTACAGTATTTTCTGGAGAAGATGTGATTGAGATGTGGTGAAGAGAGCTGATCACTTTCATGGATTTCAATACATATTACTGCATTTCTGCAGTAGGTAAGAGAGGGAAAATGTCACTTGGACTCTTAGAACCTGTAGATCGTTCTCCTGTGGCAGGAAATAACCGTCCTTATGGCTACTGAAAAATCTCATGTCATCTAGCCTGGGCGGTGACTCTGGCAGCTTTGTTGTTCTCCTTACACTGACAGTCACAAGAAAGACTTGAGCAAAGCACAAGCATAATTTAAAGGTAAATGCTAGGAGTTTGTTGCCACTCCTAGCGTGGTGGGTGTTCATGTACAACACCGGAATTTCCCTTCCAGGTAGGCAAATCCTTGTGTCGAGACTCATCTGCTCACCATACAGGTACTGTTGTAGGTTACACAGCATAGTGATTTGGACAGCTAGTTGTAATTTTATTTGTTTTTGTCAAAGAGCTATGAAAAGCTTAGCTATTTCTATTCCCTATACGACCTGTACTGAGGTAGTTTATTTTCATAAAGTTAGACTTTGAACTTCATCTTGATTAGAATAAATAGATAATTATCTCCAATCCCATAAGTTAATGTACGTACAATGAACTAGCTAGTTATTTTTTCCTTCATGTTAGGAGATCTGTTATTTCAACACTAGTACTAATGCATTCTGTGTTAGGATGGCATGTCAGGAAATCATGACTCCTGGAATCAAATGGTTAAGCTCAGTGTGTACCAAGTCTGTTGTATAAATATCATGCTCTATGGCATGTTGAGTTGTTAAGGTAAGCTTTGTTTATTTAGCATGAGCACTTCACTGAAGTGCAATCATTTGATAAAATTTGGGCAAGTAAGTATACATTTCAGTTTAATTACCTAATCTTTTTTGCATTTAGCTATCAGAAGAAGCACTTTTTAAAAATAAAAATTATATAGGCAAAATGTGAAAGCTTAGATTTCAAATGATCTTGTGCTCTGATTTGACAGTGGCCATTGATCATAGAAAATATTATGGATAAAAAAAAGGGAAAATAATTACATTGAAAAAACCTTAATACGTAGAATATTATATGTTGTCTGAGATTTGAATAGATTTTAGGTAGCCATGGGAAAGAGAAGATACTAATGATGAACACAGGGTGTATTTATACGGTATAAACTATGGAGAGCAAAAGACAAAGGAGTGGATCAGGTATTGTGGGCACACTCTTTTCTCCTGCACTTGGAGAATTTAGCATGAAGATATTCGTAGTCTGTTTCAGGGAACATATCTGCCTAATTTCCTTGCTTCTGTGCTACTCTCTTAGTTTGGTCATCTCCCTTTGGATCTGTAGTCGAGTCTGAATGAATTTAAAATTCATTGCACGCAATAAATTAGCAAACATATCATTAATATTGTAACTTTTAGTTACTTTTTTTAAACATATGTAAGGAGCTGTTGAGAGATAAGAAATAGGGAATGTGAGGAAACATAAGCAAAAAGCACTGCTTTTAAATGTTGTCCTCTGATTTAGCATGCACTGACTGCAACTGAACTGTGCAAGTAGAACGTCGGTAAAAAAAATACTCAGTTGAAAAAGGGCAAAAACAGTTACGGATTTAACTTAGATTGAGTTTTCTTTTTATTATGTTCAACACAAATAGAAACAAATCCAGCTGGTCTCAAACTGTCTTTCCAAAAACTGTATGCTACATATTTCTATTTATCTAATGCTTGCTACTAAGCATAGGAAGTAGGAGGATTTTGTACATGCTAGAAAGCACTGATTTAGAAAAATGCAAATGCCTAATATATAGTGTAAGAGGAGAGCAGTGATAAACAGTCTTTTTCCCTCCTGAGTATAATTCTGGAGGAAATATGTGGCCTACATATAAGCAAACATTGAGGCTTGGGGTAAATTAAATTTGGAGGATAGCTGCTAGAAAGGCACAAGTCCAATTTTCCCTTGTAAGTCTGTTAGGAGGAATACACAGTTATCCTCTAAGGTGCAGAAATTTGCATCAGTGATACCCACTCAAAAGACAAGGATAACCCCAAGAGATGGAGAGGGAAGGCAAGAAGTTATTTTTAGGTGAGGTGAGGCATAAGGGGAGGGAAATAGCTGTGTTCAAACTTCTGGTGGTGTAGGAGACAAGAGGTCCGTTTAAGGTAGAGGGATGAATACAGTAGTAAAAAGAAAAATGCTGGACAAAACTCACTGATTTACAATGGAAGTGTCTGTGATAATGCATTTGTTGGGAAGTCCAAATTTATATAGATACAAATCCACTCTACAAAACCTTTGCAGTGCAGAGATCAGCTCTTCATCATGTTGCAATATAAAAAGGGGAGACAGAGGGAGGAGGCATTATACAAGTTGTGTTTACTGAAGATGCAGAATACTAATTAGGATTACAATATTATCAGGGATTACAGGAGGCATGTTAATATCAGACATATGTCTGCGCAGTAATCTGATGTGTCATTCCATTACTGTCACCTCCATCACTGTCACACCTTTCCACCTTCATCTCATGCTGATTCTGGTTCCGTAGGAATTTCTGAGGGGCTGGGAGGAGAGGGGAGATGAAGCCCAAATGCACGTGCTCCAGTTATTCAGAAAGGCAAAATTTTGGAGAGTGACACCAATATGATGATCAGCAAATGGCGTTTATTAAGTTCCAACAAGCCTTTATATATCCTTTGCCTTTCGTGTACGCCCACTGGATGGTACACGTGGCACATCCCTAGCGCATGGGGAGGAGCCTGACACGTCACATCCCGAGGCCCCGCACATGCCTACTACAACAGTGTTTTTGCTTCAGCTTTTGTTCAGCAGACCAGCAGACCCATCTTTTCCTCTTTCTGCAGGAGTGTAATCTGTATCCTGTCTCATATCAGTTAATATTACTATGTATGGGATGGGTGGGCTAGTTTTTATATGTTGAATGGTGGCAGTCCATGCCCTACGGAGAAGTGCCTTTGCCTTGCAGGAGCATCTGGGGAGTCCTGTCCCCTGCCAGTCAGGTGCCTGCACCGTTGCTTCTCAACGATTCTGCGTGCATCGTTCCTCTGTGGTGGTGGGAGATGGAGGACTCTTGGAGGCAATTCTCCTGGCTCATGCAGTGGTCCTGATCGGCCTGATTCTTACCAGCTGGCTCATTGCCTGGACTAGCTGGTGGAGAGCTCCTGGGGTTGCACGAATGCTTCGCTCATAGTGAGTGGACTGCCCCCAGGCAGGTCCCTAATTATGCCACTTTAGAATCACATCACTCCAGCAAGATGCTCTTGGTACTCTTGAGATTAAAAAAAAAATGCACTTGTGTCCCAGTGCAGGAAAAAGAACTGAACAAAATATTGTATGAATACTCTGGCCACGTGTAGATACTTTGAAACTTTCAAGGTAGATTACTGTTAAGCCTCTTCATTTTTTTTCACAGGAGGTTTTACATTTCAGCTGGCAATTAGAAAAGTAAAGACAATTTTCTAACAAACTGAAAATTCTGTAACTGAATAGTGAAGAGTAACAGCAAATGCATCTTTCCACATATGTGAACATCCATTCTCCTTGTGTTGCCATCCCAATCCTCCATTATGCAGATAGCTTTTACTTTATAAATTGTTATCTTGAAATCTTCTAGTCATCTAGCCAGTATTTTATAGTGATTAGACAATATTTACAAGGATTTTTTTTTTAGTTTGTGTGTTCAAGGGGACTTTACTGGAGACATGGGGAGCAGGCTAATGAGGAATCTAAACGTAAGCCAAGATCAACGCAGGTGTTAATTTTGGTTTACCTTCATTTTGAATAGAATTAAATTAAAATTATCTGAATGAACGTGCATAAACGTTATACTGCAATATACGGGAAGAGTATGTGAGTGAAGCTGAAGCAACAGTTATACAGTGAATTGGAAAAGCACATCAGCCCATCTTGTACAAACTGTTGGGGAAGGGGGCTGTCCGACAATTGCTTCTTTGATGTTCTAGACCTTTTTATGCCTTCTTATGCTTCTAATATAATTTTCTTCAGACAGACAGATGAGGGTGTTATGAAATAGAATTAATGGTGAAAAATTTACTAAAGACTACTTCAGTGTTTTGCTACTTGATTATGTGAAGCTTTGAAATGCAATTGTACGATAATAATATGTACAAAGGAAACTGTATGTTGTGCCAACAGTATCAGTATACTTCAAGGATTTCACCACAGATCTAAAGTGCAAATGAAGAATGAGATTTCTCCCCTAAGTGTTCACAGTAAACCCATTTGTGCAGGAAATAATGTCTTCAGTATGATAGAACAGGCAGCCGTATTACTCTGAGGAAAACCAATAGAGTAACACAACGTGCCAGAAAAAAATATCAAAATGAGCTCTGTGCTTGTAAAAAAGAGTCATTTCCAAGTTGAGGCAGCTGTAATTTAGCATGCAGATTTGGTCTATAGGTTTGATGCTTAAGAGTAATAACATTACCTCCTTTAAGGAGAAACATTTCCCAAAATATGATGTAGTATGAACTCATACATGAAACAGTGTGCTTTTCTGCTTCAAAACCTGTTCAGGATCCCATGGCAAACCTGTTTGAGAGCATGCCTGTGAAATGGAAGTAATATCACAAATTCAGATGTGAATGGTGATTGATTCTTGTCTGTGTGTATATGTAGATGTACTTATGTATATATATATATATATACACACATATATAGGCTGCTCCAAAGGCTCAGCTCAGAAGACTGCTCTGAAAGTAATGCCTCCTATTTTATAATGATGGCCCATGATGTCAGAGGTGGACATTGGTGGTACAGCAGTAGAGTACCTTCCCACCAGTATTCCATTACATTTTGTTGCTGTGGGACAGATGGCAGCAGAGGGACAGTCTGACAAAATGGCATCTGACATGGAAGCACATATGAAGCAAAGGTGTGTCATTGAATTCCTCTGAGTGGAAAAAATTGCATCCATTGGCATTCATCAGTGCTTGATGAATGTTTCTGGTGGCCAACCAGTGGATGTGAGAGAACCATGAGATGGTGGATGTTATTGTGCTCTTTGTATCTGTTGTAGTTCTTAAGGAAATAAATAGGAGGCATTAATTTCAGAGCAGCCTACCTTTTTATAATTCTTAATTGGAAAGAGTTGAAGCAATGTTCTGGTTGAGAAAAGAATTTAAAGCAGATTTCTGTTTTAAACTTGTGTTCATCCTTTAAAATGTAAAAGAAAGACAAAAGCTCAGTTTATTAGTTTCTACGTAATTGTGAACTACCAGTGATATGACATAGATGAAAATGCACAATCTTAAATGAATTTTAAAAGGTGTTTCCAATCAAAACAGGGAAGTTTTAAGGCTATTCTTGAACGATATCTGTGAGACCTCATCTGAAATAGTGGAAAATATTAGGACATGGTTTAGTGGGCATGGTGGTGATGGACTAGGTGATCTTAGCAGTCGTTTCCAGCCTTAATGATTCTATGAAAATAATCAAGCCACTAAATTTCTGGTTCTTAATTTAGAAATACTATCCATATGGGGTCTATTGAAAGATTCAAGGTTCACATACTGATGCTCTGCATTTCCATGGGGTAACAGTCTCTCATCATTTTGAGTATGGCAGCTAGCGTAGCGCACTTACTCTATCCCTCCAGTTAACGCATAAATTCTGTGTAAATGGTTATGACATTTAAACCCAGAAAGGTTTTATTCAGACTAGATGCATGGGCTGGAAGGTTGTGATTTCGCTATGTCATTTGTGCCAAGAAGCAAACTTTGGGAAGGAAGAAGCATCTTTTATACTTTCTTAAGTAGAGTTTTAAATGTGAGAGCAAATAGCTAAGCTAAGCATAAATCAACTGTGGCAAAGAAAGCTTTTTGTTGTTCAGAGAAAATAGTTTTTGGGATATTGCTCTGTTAGAAGAGGCAAAGCTTGAGGAGCTTAGGAAAGGTACTAATATGAGAAGAGTTGCACTAATATAAAAACCTGAAAACTCAGCCTCTTGTTGGCCTGTGGATTTTTTTTATATTGTTCATTTTTGTTTTGTTTCTATTTTTAAAGTAGGGAGTCGTTGAAAACAATAGCAAAAATCTTGGAAACAGACTACTATGCTGAATTTCTATTAAGCAAACTACACCAAATAAATTCAGTTGAAAAAGATTTTAATGCTCCCTAACATTAAAGCATTTACATGAAATGCCTTCAAGGATATGAAGGTTTGATTATTTTTTCAAAAGTAAACTTTATTTATGACTTGTTTCATGAACAGAAAACTCTGGTGAGTAGATTGTAAATGCCATTTGTTAAAATACACATTACATACCCAGTATTTTATCTGTTTTAATTCATTTTCAGTGCATGACCATTTGGTCATACTTAAAACCTCACTTGCTGGATCACAACAAAAGATAATGATTTATTCAACAAAAAGTAATGATTTATACAGACATTTTCAAAGTAGTGATATCTTTCATATTGTTTTGGATCGTCTGTATTTTTTCAAGTTATTACACACAAAATTTATTGACTTTATCATAATTACCGGTAAAACATAGAAGAAATACCTTCAAATTAGTAAAGATGGACAGTTTTTAATTGGAAGACATTTGTTGTAAAATTAATTTACTTTTCTTTGCAATAAATACGCTGATGAAAGAGGCACAATTAAAAATACTTTTTTTCTTCCCCAAATACCCACTTTTGTAATGTTTTAGAGTATTTATAATGTTGAGGTGATTGTCTCACGGTACTTGAAAATGCAGTGGATTAGTCTAACAGCCCACTGATGAGATCATTATTATTGCAACCATTTTAGGGCCTGGCATATAACATGACCCAACAAGTCTCAGAGCCAAGATTAAGAGAGGGGTCTCTTTTCCATGTTGGGAAAGTCACACTAATTTAGCATCTTGCAAAGTGGTTTAGTCTAGGAAAATGTTTGTTTTGGGTGGGAAATACTTTTATAGAGTTGTCTGAGTGATTATTTAATCATTGTAATTAGACTGGGTTGCTATAGCTTGTATTGTAATACTCCAGCTATACTTTCAGAAACAAATAATTATGATTTCATGTGTGGTTCTTTAGAATATTTTTATTTAATGAACACCAGTGATATTAATTCAGACTTAATTCTTGTGATAAATAATACCCTTAAATGTATTCGCAGATAACACCATATCAATAGTTGTTAAGACTAATATTGGTTGATATATATAAATATATATATACATAAATTGGGTTTCAGTAACATAGTTCATGATAAATTGAATGGCAAAACTTGCCAATTGTTTTTAATGTCTAGATTATCAATATACAGTACTTAGCAGATTTTGTCATCCTGTGCATCTGATGATCTGATATATTTTTTTCCTACTATACATGTAGTAAAAGGGAAATTACAGGTAGTATTTCTAAAATTATCATGGAGTAATGGCATTATTGATAAAATAAATTCTAGTGTAACAAAAACCCACAGAAAGAGATTATACTTTTACTACATGTGGAATTGATTGGCTCTTACATGAAAATTCAGAACCACAGAGTGGCTGAGGTTGGCAGGGGCCCATGGGTCCATCTGACCCAACCGCTGCCGCTGCAGGGACACCCAGAGCAGGGTGCCCAGGCCCACATCCAAGCAGCTTTTGTAGGTCTCCAAGGAGGAGACTCCACAAACTCTGGTCAGTCTTTACCAGTGCTCCATCACCTGCACAGCACAGAAGTGCTTCTGATGTTCAGAGGAAACCTTCTGCATTCCAGTTTGTGCCTTTTGCTTTCTGGACTGGCACTGGGCACTATGGACCTGAGCCTGGCTCATTCCTCTTTGCGCTCCTCATTCAGATATTTGTACACATTGATAGGATCCCCTTGAGCTTCCTCTTCTTGAGGCTGAACAGTCCCGGCTCCCTCAGCCACTCCTCAAAGGAAAGGTGCACCCGTCCATTCATCACTGTGGTGCGTCTCTGTTGGACTTTCTTTCTAGTATATCTAAATATCTCTTACACTGGAGGGTGCAAAACTGAACACAGAACTTCAGGCACTCTAAATGATGTTAGCACTGTCTGCATTGGTGAGTTAAGACCTGACGTATCAGAGAACTTGATGCATATCATTTACACAGAAATTGTTTCTAGTTTATTCTGAATCCTACTTCAGAGAAGAATCCTTGCTATTCAGATCACTTATTTTCCCAGTGAAACTGTCAATAAGAATTCTAAAAAGATTTTGAAAATGTTTGCTTTACCTGAGAAATGTTTTCTGTTTTCCTTGTTTTCTTTTATTTCCTTATTTGTAAACATAATTAGCTTTGAGCCTTTAGAATGCTTCTGTTAGAGCAGTGCAGCAAGTAGGTCTTCCCATTTTATTATTGGGAGTTGTAAGTGTTGCAATTTTCATTTCATCATGCATCAGCTTAGTCATACTACTAATTATTTATCAAAATTTAAATTCCATAAAAATGCATCTTCCATAGAATCCTAAATAGTGTGCTTTCTGTACTAGAGAAAAAAAAAATGAGGAACTGTCAGTTTTGACAAATACTGGTCTAGACAGTAGGTTTGACTAGCAGTCCACAGCTAAACACCCTCTATTTTTAAACTTAAAATGCATCAGATTATGTGAATATCATCCTTAGTATTGATGTCATTGTTAGTATGAAGCTTTTGTTCTTCATTCTTTTAATATTTTATAATTTTTGCTATTGTAGTTAGATGTTTTTCTACTGTGTTTTTGGGGAGATTTTTTTTTTACTATTTTAGTGACGCTTTTTGTTGAGCATTTGGGTCTTACTGTATTCATAACTGTACACAATTTTAATATGACTCACATTTCCAGAGATTGTACAGTGTATTCTGGCAATAGTAACAGAGTACAAGAAGGGAAAAAGAATAGCAGAGCCATACAGAGACATGCATCATTGACAGACCCATTGAAGTGGGACTGAACAGCAGGCAGCAAGTTTATACTCATACGTCTTTGAGTTTATTTCATGCCCAACTGTGCAAGCACAAGCTATAGGCGTACATTATTTACCCTTTTTGGAGAATACCAAAATCCAGTGGCTCAAGCTTTGAATAATACTGGGTAAAGGAGAAGAAGATATGATCCGTACAGATCCCAAGATATCTCTGCTCTTTTATCATCCCTCCAGTTTTTCTAATCCATCTTTCATGTTTTATCATTGCAGAGTTGACTTTTAGCTATAGCTACAAGTGCTGGTTGTTCGTAGGACATAATTGTACCCTTACAGTTCAAAGAGTAAAATACATGAACTTAAACCAAAAGGATGATGTAACAATATATAGCTGTACATTGACTCAAAATGCAAGTAAAAATTAATGGAAGAAAAAATCATTGAAATACTGCTAAATACAAATTGTAAATTCCTTGTTTTCATAATCTCGAAACTTCAGAACAGTGAGATGTGGGGACTGACTGCAAAAGTTTCACTAAATCAGTATATCAGTGTGTTCTTTCACTCTTCCGTTGGCTCTCAGAGGCAGTATTGGTGACTGCCAGAGGCATCCCAGTAGGCTAGATGATCATTTGGTGTAATTTAGTATGATGTTCTTCTGTGTTTTCAACCAGCGTGTAGAAATCAGCAAGTTTTCCTTTTGAAGGTTTGCTTTTGGCCATCCAGGTTAACTTAACTTTCCTCTAAGGTTCATTCCACCAGTATTTGTACATATTTGTAAACTTGAAGATCTACAAATCACTGTCCATAGGATATATCACAACAGTTTTTAATGATGCTTTGAAGAAGAAAACCTCTAGAAGTATCTAAGCTTTTCCAGTTCAGTCTCTTAAGGAACACTTCTCTTTGTTACACAGCACGGACATCAGGATAACACAGATATGTTTTAACAGAGATCACTGAGTCCAACTCCCTTGCAAAGCCAGCCCCCTACAGCTGACTGCGTGGGTAGGAGTCCAGACAGATCTTGAATATCTCCAGAGAAGGAGAATCCACAACCTCCCTGGGCAGCCTGTTCCAGTGTTCTGCCACCCTTACTGTGCAGAACTTCCAATGCTCCAGTTTATGGCTGTTTCCCCTTCTCCTGTCCTTGCAGACCTCTGAAAAGAGGTTGGCCATGTCCCTTTGACTCCCACACCTAGGATACTTATTATTAAAATAACTAAATGTTGTTTTGATCACCTCTCAGCCTTCTTTTCTCAAGGCTGAACAGACCCAGGTTGATCAGCCTTCCTTGTAAGAGAGATGCTCCAGGCCCTTTATCATCTTTGTTTTGCTAGCCATAATTACTCTACATTGTGGTGGAAAGATTGTATTAATCTGATTAAGCTTAAATTGGATCCTCAGGTGATTTCAAGCTACTTAGCCACTTGCTCACACCACAATGTCAATCAGTTACTTGATATATCTAGATCTGAAAGTGAGTAGCCATAGAAGTAACCATATAATAGACATGGAGAAATGTTGCTAACTTATTAAAACTTCCTTATGTCCAGGTAAAAATGAACAATCTGAAAAGATGGAATGGAATGGAGCAGTTCAATTGGAAGAGTCCAGTCCAGCTGTCTTAGGGGCTAATCAGAAGTTAAAGTGGAAATCAGGGACATTATCCAAATGCCTCTTGAACACAGACAGGCTTATGAATTTGCAAGTAACAGAACTCTGATTCATTTTTTCCCTATTTATGGACAAGGGCTGCTCCAAAAGTTATGCCTCCTATTTTGTTATGTTGGCCCACAACATCAGAGGTAGATGTTGGTGGTAAGGCAGTAGAGGTCAAACCTTCCCACCAGTCTGAAGAATATGCTTTCAAGAATGGTCTGAACTTTAAAATGAAAATGCAGCTTTGTATTTGGAAGGACGAAGGGTGAACAAATTGATATATCATTTTGTGTCATTTGATGTATCATTTTTTACTGTAGTGTTAAAAGATTCTCAGTATTTTGGGCATGTTATCAAGTTTCTGCATGTTATTTTTAAATGTGCTTAATGAGATTTTTGTCTCTTTCTTTCTCCCTCTTTTCCAATTGTTCTTTAGCAGCGTTTTGGTTTCTATTAATATATAATATTTATTTTCTGTTCTGAAACCAAGTGTGTTTCAGATGGTATCATCAAGGATGATCAAACCTTGATTTAACATATATGATCGGCTTAACTTTTTTCATATTTTTTCTGTAAGCATATGTTTCATTCTGTTACATAGAATATAAAGGCATAAATGTTGTTGATATGTTTATCTGGTCAGATAGGAGGGCAGCGAACAGTGGATGCATGCACTTTCTCTTGGTGCATCAGCACGAGAGGATGGAGAGTCATCTGAAACAACCTGAAGAATGTTTCTTTCACAGTCAGCAAAGGCTGGTTCAGTATCTCATCCAATTGACCTATAAAATTCTATCAAAATACTGAATTTGTTTTTCACCTTAAAAGGCTAAATATTCAGTTGCAGGGAGAAATAGTAAGGAATGTCCTAGTCCAGATTCCTGCTAGGTCACCTGCTAGGAAATGACATACCTGTGTATCAAAGGAATTGATTCCCAATATGACCTCAGCTTAGCATTGCAGAATGTGTTTCTCCTGAAATATCTTTCTGTAGCAGAGGAAAATGATGAATTGCAATGAAGTTAATATGCACATGCTTAATATAGAAAATTCTTCTAATTGCTTGGCTTAGCCTTTGCCCATGTTCGTTTCTGATCACCTACGGTGATCCTACATGTTGTTCCCAGCTGGTTGTCATTTTTCTGTCCTACTTTAGTTCCCTATTTTGCTGATGGTTAAGGTCCCCATTTGTTGGTGTTGTTTGGCCAGAAATGGTTACAACTTCAGGCTGATAGCATGCCCTTTGCTGCACTGAATAAATCACCAGAAAGTACAATACTATCTCTCTTTCAATTTTTGTATAAAACTTGTATGTTTTTTGGTCAATAGTATAGGGGCTGATGTTTAATGTCCCAAAATTGCTATGACTGGACTATGATTCAGTGATGGGATGCATACAGGATTGTTCAAACCTATTATTCTAAGTTATAACAGAATTTAAGTTTAGTCTGTTGTTAAGCATTTTAGATACAACATTTTGATTACCGGACCTGAGCCAAAAGGTCTTCCAGTCCTAAATCTTTGTTCTGAAGCACAGAGAGCCTCCTGCTTTTAGTAAAACTATTAAACACCCTAGGCAGTGCATGGGCTGTAATAGGTTGTTTTTTCTTGTGGAAGCTATGGAAAGAAGAGTGTTGGATTCTATGTTTGTCCATCTGATTATTCAGTGAATAAGAATTTAGCATTAGCATTAGAATTTAGCATTTTGCATTTGGCTTTATCTTGCACAATCATCACTGTATCAGGCATGTGTGATATTGTCAGCTATTTCTTACATGTCTTGTTGTTCCCCTGATTTTCTCTCAGTTTGACTGAGGTTGACATTACAGAATTGGGCCTAGTGACAGCCAGAATGTATAGGAAGAGAATCACTGTATTAAATTACTCAATTATTTCTTGTTTGTATATCAAAAAGGGGCCAGCATGTAGGAAGAATGTTTCATTAGTGTGAACCAACATTTTGACTTATTCAGTTAGCTTTTTTTTTTTGTTCCTTTTATGCTGCAAGTATGAAACAGAGAGATTTCTAAAAAGTGGAAAGCACTGAAATTGAAAGAAAAGGAAGCGGTGACCACTTCGTCTTGTTTGGCTAACAGCATAAGAATTCCATTTGTCAGTTTTCTATTGTATCGGATGTTAACTGTACATGTGTTTTCAACATACTTCACAGGAGGTGTATCTAGTGTCAAAAGCTGCAAAATGTAGAGTTTCTGTGCATTGGTTTCCTTGTTGTGAAGACTAAATTCTCCTCATTATTGAAAATGAAGTAAAATAATAATATTATTTTATCCTATATATGTTACCTCTGATGAGGATAAACAGTGTAACCTGAAAGTTTGTTTTTATGGATTCAGTGAAATTCAAAACAAATGAGGCAAAACAACAACATAAAAACTCCCTAAGAAAGGTTAGTGTTCTTAACATGACTCTATGGCATATTCCGATTACGTAGTGTGATTTGTTCTGCAGCTGCTTCAAATTAGGAACAGGTGTAGAAGGCAGATTATGCAAATACTCATATTAATGTAATTGTCAAATTGGTGTGTTTATCATTGTGCCTTTAAAGAGTAGATCATACTCTTATTTTACATGTAAATTAGCTTTATTCTTGAGAGCTGCTATTGGATAATGAGCTTATGAATGAGAAGTTTCTAGCATATGGTGAAATATTTCTAAAATGTTACTGAAATGATATTTTCTTGTGTTGAAATTTATTTTATGTACATTATATAAAGTACTGCGTATTTACAGACCTTCATGGACTTCATGTCTCTTCTGTTTAAATCAGAAGAAATACATGTTAAAGGAAGAATTGTGTATTTAAAAAAGCTATTTTGCTGTTTAAAACATTCTGTATTTAAATACTATCAACTGGGTCTTAGAGTTTAAGTATGTGTATTTAAACATTATTTACTTCATGTTGTTAGTATGCTTAGATTTTTTAATGATTGATGGAGATGTGTTGTATTTTTAGATCAGAGAGAGCTGATATCAAAAGATGTCCAAAATTAAAAACAAACAAACAAGTATAGTAACTTTTTATGTTCTTCAATTCTAAGAGTTACCTTCTGATGTGGACCTACTTAACAGAAGTTACCCAATGTAAAAGTGCAAGCACTAGGATTTCGGTTTTGCTGTCTTCTCTTACTTATATCTTTTGCTAGTAGATCTGATTAATAATCTAAAATCTATTAAAAGAAAATACTCTATACCTTGTTTTCTTTTTTTAAACGCATATGGATGCCAATTTTATATACTGTTTCTGAGGTAGATTTTGTGTTTTAACCTGAGCCTTCTGCACTGTGCGAGAAGCTCTGTGCTAAAGGCTGAGATAAACAGCTGGTCAAGGCTGAGCTCCTCAGGAAGCAGAGGCTGACGGCATTGGCAGCCAACAGCTGGCTACAAGGCAAACAAGATTAGAATAAAGTCTTTCTGCTCTTCTTCTTGCTGTGGTCATGGCACAGGTGAGCTGTACTATTTATTTTTAAGAAGAAAAATCTGTTTTGATTTTGGATACATGCCAAGAAAAAGAAAAAATAATAAGAGGATAGCTGTCGGTTCAAAGGTAGAACTCACTGGCATCAAGTTTCTACCTATGCTTTATCCCCATGCTACAGTGTTCTCAGCTGGTAAATACATGAGAGCAACCTGAGAATGTGAGCAACAGGTTTAAGGGAGAAAGCTATCAGTTCAGTAGATTTCTTGTCTCTAAATTTCCTTCCTGAAGAAGGAACAGAACAGGTGTAGCTTCTTCCTTTAGCAAATTATTTAAGATTGTATTGATTTCCACTGTGCTTAACTCAGATGTTTTCTTTACAGCCCGTTACCTACCCATGAAATCTTTCATTCAGTTAGTAGCATAGTCTTAATGGAATGAAAACTATCTGTTTAAGAAAGAAGAGGCTGTGAGGATCTTCATGAAGGAAGCTGAAGATGATAAATCTTTTCTTTAGGATTAGCACGACTGTATCATTTTACATTATAACCATCAACCAGATAAAATTGCAATCTCTTTTTCTAATCAATTTGAATCATATGCATCATTTCAGTGGGATGTTATTGTGGCATTAATTATCTTTGCATTTAGAAAATGTTTTACTTCCACTTGATTACTTGTCGTTGGAGATGTTTGCATGCAGAAATGTCAGATGAAGCTATACTATGTAGGTACTTCCCAGAATCTCTGAGAGCTCACTACTTCTTTCTAGGTCAGAAATAATCTAGACAGAAGATGGAGGTGGTAGCACTAAAAAGGTGTGCTCTCAGGTACTGGAGAACTAGATGATTCCATCACTTTTAACAACTGTGCTTCAAAACTGCTAGGAATCTTGCCCAAGCTATCTTGCTGTTATTGAATTTCTCACAGACTTCAGTAGAAATTCATTAGGAAAAAAAAAAAAAAGGCAGAAAAGCGTGCAAAGAGCAAGTGAAAAGACAAAAAAAAAAATCCTTCTAGACACACAACTGATTCCTTTTTAACACTTTTTATACTTCAATTTTAGGTTAGGTAATGACTTACATTATTTTGTTAATTATATGGCTGTTCAGATCACAAACTTTGGAAAATAGTTAAGAAATTTAAACATATGAGTCTTTAATTGTCCTTATGTTTTATGCCTAGGATAAGAGATACCTCTCCTCCAGTGCCTTGATCTTCTTCCACAGGCTGTTGCAGAGGTGTATGGATTAGGGCCATCAGAATGCCTTTGCACAGTAGTTGTGTTTAACCTGCACAGAGATGGTGTGAGGAACCAGCTTCACTTCTGCTATTGGAATTGTTCATTAAGTCATTTAAAGAGGACGAGCAAAATTTTCTCAGCTTTTATTGCTCAACATAAGACCATGTGGTATGGAATATCCCTCTGGCCAGTTTGAGTCAGCTGTCCTGGTCCTGTCTCCTCCCAGTTCTCTATGCAACCTCAGCCCCGTTGCTGACAGGGTAGTATGAGAATCTGAAACGTCCTTGGCTCAGTGCAAGCGCTGCTGTGCTATGACTAAAACATCAGTGTGTTATCAACACTATTTTCATCAAAAATCCAAAATACAGCATCATAAAAAACTCTAATGAAAATTAACTCTATCCCAGCCAAATCCATAGCATTGGCATTAGCTTAAGGCAAAACATCAGCTGAGTTGCATAGATACTGTTAGTTGCATCAGTTTTTCTGTTCCCAGCTGATTTGTCTTGCTCACTCACACAAAATTGAGTCACTTATTTGGAACCAAGAATAATCTGATGCACAGCTTTGCTTGACAAGGTCCTTTAGGAGTCTTTGCTTTGTTCTACAGTAGGAAATACAGTGTCCATTCACGTAATCCAAAATTACTAAAGGGATTCTTTGACATTGCTGGGAATAACCTAGCAAAAGAGACATGAGTAACTTCTTTGATGACCTTTTCATTCCTCTTGTAGCATATTGTAGCTGTGGTCCTCCAAGAAGTTCTACAGGTTGCAATAGTGTCCTGGGAAATGGCAAACAGACATTTTACGGGTGCGCTGGCAGTGTAGCCATGTTGCCTGTAATAAAGGAGCTAGACCCCACAACATAGTATTAATTAAACAACCTATGTTTGTAAGTTCCTGAAGTACTATCTGGGAATTAACTTTTCAGTGCCTGAAAAATACATGTTAGGGACAAATAGTGGATTAAAATTAAAGCAAAAGATGTAGTGCAAAGTCAGTCAACTTGTTACATACTTTTTATTGATCATTCATTATGCTTTATGGAAGACTTCTGATAATAAGATGTGCAGCATGCATTCATATCCATGGATACATATGAACAGATTCTTTCTTTCTTGAATGACAACTTAGTTGTTACCATTTCCCATGAGTTTTCTGTAGTAGTTCAGAGAATACAATTGATGATTTTGGTTATGAAGGCCATGCTATTTTCATTCACTTCAAGGTTAATAAACAAATTAAAAAAATCAAAACTGTTGTACATCTTGTCTGCTCAACAGTAGAGGCTCTAAATCAGAAAACTTGAAATGACTAGAAATGAATGTGCTTTGGAGCTTTGTCTGTAATTCTGATGCTGAACTGAACCCTGTGTTGTCTTGTGAAGAATATGCTTGGTTACAGTACAAAATGTTGCAGTTACTGTTTTAGGAACTTCAAAGTTCTACGTAGAATCACAGATTTGTTCTTTGGAATGTACTTTCTCTATAGAAAGCATGTATTTTCTTTGTTCCTTTTTTTCCCATTCCCATTCAAAAGTCTAATTTTAGGGCCAGATTTCCAGAGGAGCTGAGCAGCCAGGACTCCACTGACGTCAATGTGAGCTGCAGCTGCTCTGCACCTCTACAAATGAGACTTGAAAGTATTTATGAAAATTCAGAGCTTCAAACTGTTAAACTATTCCAACCAAAAGAATTCTTCTACATCAGATATAATTTTTTTTTCTTGGATGAGCACTCAGATTTTTTTTCCTTTTTTTTTTTTTTTTTTTTCCATTTGTGTTGTATACTGTGAATTAAGTAACAATTCTTGAAGAGACTTCTGGATATTTTGCCAAATCATTCTAAAACTGCCTGACATGTTTTAATTTTAACCAAAGTTTATTTTGATCAAACTTTGGTTAAAAATACAGCTGTAGAGCTGTAAAGCAGTCAGTTCCCCTTATTATGACTAGTTCTACAACTTGTACTGTTTTAAATTGTCTGCAATTAGCATATTTCAACCTTATTTTTAGGTTTAAATTGCAGTGTGAGAGTGTACTCTCCTCTTAGCTAATTAGTGCTATCAAGGAACAGTAGGTTACCTCATTAGTACCATGTGCATTTAATTAAAGAAGAGAAAATTGGAGTTAACCTCATAGTTAATATTTTCACAGAGTGCTACAATGCCAACACCTTCAATTGGAGTCACACCCCTGTGTATCTAATTATTCACTGGTGCCAAATAAGGTTAGCAAGGATACCGCCACGCTGTTGACAAAATAATTTAGATGGAAATCTGTTTGTTAGTTTCTGAGATGAAGTTCCATTTAGAGCAGATTGTTTTTATTTCATTATGTTGAGGTCACAGGATAGTTCTGTCATCTTCCCACCCTCTCTTAAGTGATTACACGCCAGACCTAGGAAAGGACAAGGACTCATGGGCACTCAGACAGTCTGTGGTCCTCATCCATGAAGAGATCATAGCAGTCTAGATATAACCATTTTAGTTTGGCTACAGATAATGTAGAAACCAGTACAGTTGTATTGTACCTGTTTACTAACTTACACAACCAGAGTACAGATTTGTTCCCTTGGTAAATGTGCTCTGATTTCGTTTTGTCTCACTTGGCGGTAGATCTTCCATTTCCACCGTGAATGTAAAAAGGGGGGAAAGTGTTGCTTTGTACACCTTTAGAGAGCTTATGTGCCTTCACACCTCGTAGGGTACCTACTCTGGCAGAGAGGTTGGACTCGATGAGCTCTTGAGATCCCTTCCAACCCCTGCAATTCTGAGATTCTGCATGATTCAGCCCCTTGATATCTCAGTGAAGTTTAGTGTGCTTATTTTTTCTAATCTGGGCTCTGTAGTTTGTCTGTGAGCAGAATGCATGTTAGACATTCCAAGAATACCAATGATTTTGAATTCAAAACAAAATGAAACGTCATTGATCTGTGATGTTGGTGATTGAGTGTACCTTCTCCGGTATGTATTAATGCAAGTTAAATCCCTATATTTGAATTTTGTCTCATTTTGTATTAGAATGGCAGCATGATATACTGGATGCCTGAACTACACAACATCACAACATCTGTATAGCATTGATTTAACAAGCTCTTTAAGATATACTTCATTTTAAACATAGAAATATTCCCATTACTGATGTGAAAGGGATTTAAATATGTCCTGGAATCTTTCGTGTGATGAAGATCATCTTATTCTTTACTTTGCTTGCCCAGAACTGAAGGACCCAGCCTCGTAGAGTCAGGTACTCTATGAGGGGATTTATCATCTAAATGGTGATGTCCAGTGATGCTAAGATGACAAATAATTTTGATCAAGTCATCTGTAAGCTCTGTGACTCAGTTTTCCCATCTGTAAAATGGAAATGCAGATAATTCATGCGTGAAGGTGATTTGAGTGCAAATGAATTACTTTTTGCACAATGCTTGGGTACTTCAGTAGTACAATACTGCTTTGGACTAAAGCGTACTGGTGCCAAATCACATTTGTGTGAAGTATATTTACTGATTAGATCTGGGGGATGATAGCTGAATGCCTGCAGGATTTTTTATTTATATACAGAAATGTTCATAGTAAATCAAACACTTTCTTGTCTGTTCTCTTAGATTACTTAGCTCGTGCTTGTGTTGGCACCTGGGTGCTTTAGATATCCACTTCACAAGCTTACTTATAGCCAACCATTTTGACACTTAGCACTGCTGTTCAAATGAAAGTAATGGCTGACCTTTTTAATTTTTTTTCTGTTTTGTTTTACACTGAAGTAGAAAAGAGACTCTTCAAACACTGTGCCCTTCCCACATTAGCTTTACTGAGCTGCTGATGCTTAAGGATCTCTAGTAAGTTTAAGGGAATCAGTTGCATAGAATGGTGAGGTGGAAGTCTGGTGTCAGTTGATTAAACAGTAGGATAAAATTTCCCTGTGAGAGTAACTGACCTCAGTTTTCTCATACTAAGCTATTACTTGTGTATTGTATATAGCTGCTATTAAAATGTGGAATTATAAATAGATGCAGTTGGTTTTAATACTTTGACTCTAAGCAAGTCTAGTGGCTGGACCTTCTTATGAACATGCATACAAATATGTAGAGCATAGACTGAAGTAATAAATATATCATTTTATATTCTCATTTCCAATGGCTGAGTTTGCACTAAAAAAACTGAAGCAGAACTTTCTGACAGTTTGTCTGAAAATCCAAATCATTTATTGTAGCATCTTTGATAGTCTGCCACTGTTGTTGGGTGTTCCCTAACTGTAAGAATATTTGTTGGAAGTAGGACTTTCTTAGGTTTATCTTTATCCTTAAGTGAGAAGATAATGCTTCCTGAATCAAATTTTCTATGTATAATGCAATTTTATGTAAACTCATGGTATAATTTTGCTTTTAATTACAGTTAATAATTGCTGTGTTTTTTTTAAGGCATTGTTTATCCTTGAAATCCTCTTTATCATTTCAGTGTTCCCTTATGAACACAATAGTAGAACCACACTTTTCTAAAATTTAGTGCTTGTAACTCCTGTTATTCAAATTAATTTTTTATGCATGTGGTATTCCAGGTACTGTATTTTATTCATTGTAATCGACTTAGTCACTTTGGTGTAATTTTAATAGACAGAATGCAAAGTGAACAGATTGTATTTTTCCAGGAAAAATGGCTGATAAACATGAGGAAAAACACTTATTTATGATTCAGTCAATATACATCATTAGTATGTTAAAGAGATGAGAAAATAGCATTAGAAGATAAAAGCAACGTGAGTTTTATGTTTGTATAAAATAGGCTGTACTCTGTGTCAGCTCAGGTGAGGAGACTACATATGATGTAACCATAAAATTATCATTTCTTTGGTATTTTCTGCTGCCTACAGAGCCGTCACTGTCTCTTCCTCTTGAATTTTCTTTGCCGTATTAAGTTTCTTAAAAGAATTTTTTTTTAAATCACTCTCCACTTCTACAAAATTTAATTTACAATTGCATAAAGGAAATGACTGCAGTTTAGGCAGCCAAGCATTTCAACAGATTCCTAGAAATGTAAAAAGGAAAGAATGATTATCACTCCTGAATTGTGGATTAAGAGGATCACACTACACAGAGTACTGTCTAAAAGTAGCAATTTAATAGAAAATGTGGATGCTTATGTGAAAAATGCCTCTGAGGTTAAAGATAACATTTAAAATATGGAAGAGTTTTTTTATCATTATTTTATTTTGGCTTACTATTTGGCAGAAGATTTGCCTCGGTATGTTTACATCATGAATATTTTTGTTGAATGATTAAGGCAGCTTCATTAGGAGTTTAGGAGTTTTAGGGACATCTTTTCCTAAGCAACACAAACTTCTTTTTTTCTTCAGTTTATTTGGAAGGGAACTTATAATACAGAATGAGGATTCTAGTTGTACATTGCGTAAAATGTAAAAATACATGCTAGCTTCCTTCAAAGGGTACGAAGTGTAAGTAAGCTGTAATGCAGAAAGTGTCATTTCATATATTTAAAGGTAAGGTTTTAAAAATAATTATGTTTTCTGGAGTTCTAAAATACCTTCTTCATACACAGTCTCTCATGCCTTTCTTTTTCCTTACAAAAAAAGCACTTCTGTTTAAGTCTCATAGTGATGAGAGTGACTTCTTTGAAGTCTATAGCTAAAAGTTGCAATATGATGTGAAAAGAGACAGCTTTCAACAACTTGCAATATGTACGTTCTTGTCCTGTTAACTTAGGTAGTACTTTTGCAAAAGACACTTGAGCAAATATTTTACCAAAAAAATGAGCACAGGTTTTCTATTATCCTGCCATGTTGAACACAGGGAGGACCTACTGCAATTTTTCAAATGTTGCCTCTCTGTTAGCTTATGTTCTGTCACTTATGAAAATCAAGGTAGAATTTTGCGCTTGGTACATGATAATCTTTTAGTATTTTGTTGTGTACAGTACAGACTGCAAGAATGACAAATTCTAAGTAGTTCCAGAGGCTTTCTCCATCCCACTACAAATAAACTAAATTGCCTCTTGATGGCAAACTGATTTCTTTCTCTCAAAATGCACTTAGTTGCCAGCAACATAACTCACACTATGCAAGTAGTGAGTTTCATCAGTTTATAACCTCTGGAGATAATGTCAATAACTGATAGGAACAAAAAAAATACAGTTAGGATCTTTCATGTATAAAGCTATGTCAAGCTCGTTATTCAAATCTTAGTTGAAAATATCCTTCACCAAATCATGTTTTGTTTCTCCACTCCTTTATTTATTTGTTTGGTTGCTTGATTTCTTATTTATTTTCCTTCTTCTAAATTGTGATATATGGATGGATATCTGGTATATGGGTCCTTTTTCTTGTTAATCTCTTTGGAAATCAGTGTACGAATAGAACTTGGTTATGTGAGATATCTGTCGATCACCTGCTGCCTATTCTCAAGTAATTTAACTTCTTTTCTTTGCCTAGCAATATCAGCCATAAACTAGAATCTGTAACTACTTTCATAACCCTTTAAGAAAATAGTCTTTGATTTTGCAGCATATAAGACACATTTTAAAGTAAAACAGCATGAAGTTGATATATAGCTGTGTCCTGGGCAGTTTTAGCAGTATGTTGGCAGTTCCTTACATTTTTGCTTACAGAACAGCAGCTCTCACATGACCTTGCTGGAAGCACACTGTGAGCATGGAGCTGTCTGTGGTGGTGCTCACCCCTGGCTTCCCCTGTCCAGCACTGGAATGACCTTTTGCTGTCAAACTGGGCTAAGTGCTTCAAGGTGCAAACTCAGCAAGTGAGCTCTGCATCTTCTGCTACCAATCACACAACAGCAATTCATAAAACACTAGTTTTGTCCAATAGAAACCGAAGATGGAAGGTGGCTTTCCTAAAGTTTTAAAGTAGTCGTAAGGGGTTTTACATTTGTAAAAGACGAAGAGCTAATTTGTAGTATAATTCAGTTTTTCATAAACATTGCATCTGCTTTTGTGTAGCTTTTCTCTGATTTTTCTTTTCTCACTTCATCAGTTGCTCATACGTAGTTTAAACTGATAAGGAGTAATAATTTATACCACTTGCATAGTTAATATTCATTTTTTTGTTTACTTAAAAGCTTAGTGTTGAACAGGAATACAGACATTGCTATACAGACGTGTCTTGAATTAACTTCTTCATTTACGTTTAACACTTTTCATTCACTTTACCATGTGCTTAATTAATCTTTTCCTATTATTTGCTCCTTCTTTTGCTATCTGGGATGCATTCCTACTATTACTAGCTGATTCTTGTCTGGGTACGATATGAGAGTCATAAATGAAAAATGTAATGTCAAAACTGTAACAAAATATGAGAGAGAGTTATTGGATACTATCCTCCCGTAATTCATTTTATGCATTAGAATTGCTTTGGGGTGGTGCAAGTAAATATTAAGTGAGTGGATGGTGTCTAGAACAGTTGCTTGTACTTCAAGTATTGTTAGACATCATTCAAATAAAATAGATAAGCACTGCCCTAGACTCTCCAAAAAAATTGTAATTTATTTCCCAATCATAAAAATTTCTATATTTTGACCACTAAGCAGGATGCTAATAATCTGTTAGCTAGGTATTTAAATATGTGTTTACACAAAAGTGAGTTTGTGTTGTTAGGTTGCATCAAACAACTTGCCAGCTCCGTAATCGCGCCACTATACATATACTGCAAATCAGCGCCTGTCCTGGGGGCGTTGAAATGGTATTTCTTGCAGAAAGTGTTGGTTCTTCTGTAATTACAGATAGAACTTTTGCTTCAGGGATCACTGACAACTTACTTCTGTTGTTTGCTGAGAAACTAACATTTCATACCTGCAAGAACAAAACTTGGTATTCTTTTCATACCTAACATGTACATAGATTATAACTGAAGGTAACTTTTCATAGTAGATGTTTAAGGACAGACTCCTGGATACAGCAAAGGCCTCTTGCTTCTTATCAGCCACCTTTTGGGCTGAGCTACAGTGCCACTGGTAGCAACAGATTTTACCAAGTGTACATTGGATATTTTTTTATTATTTCCCAAAAAATTGAATGACTTCTGCTATGAAAAACGAATTGATGGGCAAAACTACATGAGAAAATAAAATAGATTTTATGATCAAAACGGACAAATTTGATGAAAAGCTCATACTTGAAGTTGCTGCTTTCTTTCATTGACTTCATCTGCTCTGCCATTGATTTCATCTAACTTTAGCGAATCTGTAAGCTCAGTATGTATACTTGGCTCAGTGTGGAGTTCTTCTATCCTTGTTACATTGAACACTTTGCTGGTTTTCTTTATATCCTTGTAATTCAGAGAATCTTTACTGCAGTCCATCTAAATGAGAAATTTAATCATCATCTTCGTGATTTGCACACTGAGTATCATATCTCATAGTAAAAAAGAACAAATACAGCTCACCCCATATTTCTAATGTCAATTTTTGGATGCCTAGAGGTCTTAAAGGCCAATAGGAATAATCCGTCCTCTGCTCTCCTTTCTCCATCACTGTCATCTCTTAAGCTTGGAGCATAAACAACGTACATCTTTTATCTGGGTATCATTTTTAGTCCTCACATCCATAGTAAGGAACAGATTCTCAAGCTGTGTGCAAAGCCGAAACTCTCATACAGGTTCTCCACATTTCAGTTACTACAGCTGGCCTCTTTTCAGCACATGACAAATGTCATCTTATCTCCTCGCTGCCACTGTTCTGCACAGATTATTTCCCTAACATCTCTCTCTGTATCTTTCCCCAGCTCCCCTTCAAAGCATCAAGTACAGGCAGTTTGTTTTTAGTTTTATAATCCTTCACAGACTGACTTCATGATACCTATTATTCTTCATAAAGTAGAAAAAAAATGAGCCATTAATTTCCTACTTTTAGATTTTCAGATAAGCCCTATTGTACTTTCTCCCGTGCTGTCTGTAATGATTGCAGGGTACCTCATTATCCTCCTCCAAGTCAATCATTCAGACTTCTCCAGTTGATGTATAGAAAGCTTAGCCACATATATTGCCTTCTATCATGACAGGTTTTTCCTATCAGTCTGTCACTGTCATCATTTGCCTTGTACAGGACAGTTATTTAACACTGTGTTTGTGGAGTGCCTACAGTTTGTTCCTGGTCAGCTATGTGGGAGCCTTCGCACATCTGTGGTACTGTCCGTGCTGCTGCTGCTTCAGAGTCTTTCATCAGCCTTTGTGACTTACCATGTGCATTGAAGTGCTGCATTCTAACAGGATAAAATAAGGCCTTATAATTAATTTTTCTGCATTACTGATTCAGCTGGAAGTTTTTGGTGCTCTGACCTTTCTGGGAGACAAATCGTGGCCGTCTTCGCTGGCCTCAAAGTTTACTGACTTTGCAGAGCACGCATATCTCTGCTGCATTACTGAGGATTCCAGTATTCTTGGTCTACAAAATAAATGTTTTTAAAGTCATATCAAGGGATATGATTCACAAGGACATTCAAAATGCCTTTGACACAGTCTTTTTCAATAGATTATTAAGATAACTGAATAGTTCTGGGTGAAAGTTAAAGTTCCGTCATAAGTTGGAGACACAGTAAGAGACAGAAGATAGAGTGGGAATAAATTGTCAATTTTCAGAATGGCAAAAGGTTAACATTTCTGTCTACCACTGACCTGTGCATTAGAAGGCATTGTTTAATATATTTATTAATGATCTGGAAAAAGGGCTGAATTATATGGTATATGTCAAAATTTCAAGTTGACCCGAAAACTTATTTAGCCTTATCAAGCTTTGAGGTGACTTTGTAGCCCTCCGGAGGAATGTGGAATGACAAGTAGTGAATGTCATGGTGGTAGAAGAAAGACAGTATTGATTAATACGATACATTTTGAGGGAGTAATTTAACTGCTTACGTTGATAATTTAACCGTTTGCATTGAGTGTTAAAAATCAGTATAGTCACAGGTTGTGAGAAGGAACGCACTATCTTCTTGTGAGCAGACACAAAAATCCTTCCAATTGAAACAAGGGAACATAATCCTAGGTATATGAAAATTGAGAAGTGTGCTGACAAAATATCATAATACCATTTTTAGTTTGAAGTATGATCTCATGAAATTATGCTGAATTTGGGATGTTTCATTTTAATATAAAAATACCATTCAATTGCCTGAAGAAGGATCATTTCTTTTTTTCTGTGTCTCCACAGATACTTCCATTATGCACTCCCACTATTTCAGACCGTATATTGTGTCTGTGTGTAACTCCTAGTAAAGCTGTACTTTGAAAGCCACAGGGGAATGTGGTTTCATCCCCATTCATATATATCTGTGTGAGAGTCTGCTATATGTAATACTTTTTATCAGCAAGCTATTATTTCAAAACCAGAGTAATATTTTTAGTATGTAAAACATGTTCTAGTTACAAATGATATTTAGATTGTTTCTAAAAAATATTAACAGAAATTATTAATAATGCTCATAAGAATTTCTTACTTGAGGAAGAAAAAGATTTCCCCATAATGTCTGTGAAATTTCTTTGTTCCCTAAATCTTGAGCAGATAAAACAAACTTGCCATTTCAAAAACTGATGGATCTTTGGTTCCTAAAGAACATGTTAGCAGGTTATTTACCCAAATCAGTTACCTGAACTACCCAAAAACTGGTTTTGTACAGATAAATGAGTGATCTTTTTAATATATGCATATATATGGGAACATTTTTGAGAATTATCCGTGGAGGTTTTTTTCATGTTTTGCTTATTTTCATAGTGCTTTTTTCTGCTTTAGGCTTGATCTCTCAGTCCTTTCTGTTTTGTTTGTTTCCTGATTCTAGACTTCATTAGGAACAAAATATACCACGGTGTCTTCATTATTCGTATTTCTGGAGCACTGTAGCACTTGTCATCTCTATGTTACTGCATTGAAAACTCTTACATTTGATGAGATGAATCTCTTCTTCTTAGATCAGTTGCTTTGGTGTCTGCACAGTTCCTGCCAAAAATGTGTTCTGGTTCAGTTGCCTAAATTGAGATTTTCTTGGGATTCTTTTTTAGTACATGAAAGCATGGGACTTCCAGTCATACTCCAGGTTTCCCGTCTGTCTCTCTAGGCTTGGACTACATGCCTGTAAAGAATATTTTTTTATTGACCTATTTAAAATGGAAATCATAGTGCAGACTCTCCAGATACTGACTCTCTTCTTCTGTTTTGTTTCTTCTATTTTCTTTGTATCCTGTCTTACTGGGACAACAGTAGCCAGTGTTCATCTATAAACTGGATTTTTACTCCACAAAAGGTCTACTGTTCCTGTCTAAAGAATGTGTAAATCTCATCAGACTAATTGAAGATAGGCTAGGTTAGGACCCTGAAATCCCAAGATCTGTTGGATGAAGCTCGTAGCAGCTCTATGATGGTCAGATCAGGAGGGATGTTAAGTATAGAGATTAAAACTTCACTCTCCAAATCCCTTGCCACTGTTCTGTTCTTTGAGAAAACCACAACAGTGCTTTGCGATCTCCATGAATAACCTGTTGTTTTCATGACAATATAGCATTTTTTGTCAGACCTTGACATGAAGTCTTACAGAATTTCTTTAACCACCTCCTTTCCTTGGACTGCCTCTGATTTTAGGATGTCATAGTTTTTAAATCTGAAACACTTCCTTCTTCAAATAAAATGTATTCAGCTATACAAATCTCTCAAGTCTACCAAACACCCAACTTGTATCATCAAGGACACCCTTTAGGATCATAGAATCACCAAGGTTGGAAAAGACCTCCAAGATCATCTAGTCCACCCGTCCACCTACCACCAATATTTTCCCTCTAAACCAGGTCCCTTAGTGCCATATCTAAACATTTCTTGAATATCTCCAGGAATGTAGTTTCCACCACCTCCCTGGGCAAGCCCGTTCCAGTGCCTAACCATTGTTTCAGAGATTTTTTTCCTAATAACCAGCCTGAATCTCCCCTGGCACAACTTGAGGCTATTCCCTCTCATCGTATCACTAGTTACACAGGAAAAGAGGCCAATGCTGAGGGTTGGGCTTGATGATCTCTTGAGATCTCTTCCAACCCCTTTGATTCTGTGATTCTGCAATCCACACAGCCTCACCACAGTCTCCTTTCAGATAGTTGTAGGAAGCAGTAAGGTCTTCTTTGAGCCTTCTCTTCTCCAGACTGAGCAATCCCAGTTCCCTCAGGTGCTCTTCATAAGACTTTTGCTCCAGAGCCTTTACCAGCTTTGTTGCCCTTCTCTGTACACATTTCAGGGCCTCAGTGTCTTTCTTGTAATGCAGAGCCCAAAACTGAACACAGTACTCCAGGTGTGGCCTCACCAAAGCTGAGTAGCAGGGGGACGATCATTTCCTTGTTTTAGAGGTGTCCTGTAGGTTTTTGGACCATTCTCCCTTCCATGCTCTAGAAGTTGTGACTATACGTACATTTCTTACCAGAGCTTGTTAATAAATCTGTGGATGAGAAAGTCACAAACTACCAACAGAACAAAAAATATAGAGGAGGTGCACATAAAGCCATATGCAAGTATGCAGAAGCAGGATGACTGGAAATTGAATACAAAATGTTGAATATTTCCAGAATGGTAGACTTCATGCAAAATAGAGTGCCTGCACCATCCATAAATATGCCAAACTACAGGCAGAGCTCATTGCAGTGTCTCTGCTTGTCGCGGATGTGGCACATTTTCAGTTGAACTTCTTTGATGCCTTATATGCTATAATCTGAAGCCTTGAAAGTACACAAACTGAAGCCTTGAAACTACACACGTTTAGAGTAGTGTGCCTTTTCCTAACATGTGTGACCAGTATAAACTGCCAAGTATATCATGAAAAAAGAAAAACTTCTTTAAAAGAGCATAATTAATTGTAAAGAAGATTAGGGGAAAAAATTAAATCAAGATAAAAAAGCAAGGTGTTAATTTTTGAAAGAAGACATATTCTCATCAGATTTCGGCTATTTTTAAAGCCTGTTGAGTATTTATCCACATAAGAATAATTCTAGTTAATAAATGTAGTCCTTTTGGACTTAAGATATTCGACTTGTCTAGAGCGTGTTGTAATTGACTTAATTTCTCTGTGAATCAGTGGCTTCTTTGTTTCTGTTGAATCCTTATGTCACAGAGATAAACAAAGAGAGCTGCAATGACAGCTGTGGAAATCTATGTAGAAAGTTACTGTTTGTTTGTCATTAATCATTTCCTGCATTTGAAATTGCACAAGAGCTGAAGGTGCCGGTAAGGCTGCTTTCTGTATTAAGCAATACTTGCAAAGTATGTTGGTTTTTGAAGTATTTGTCATCTAAGTCTCAGAGGGAAAAAAAATAACATACGATAAGGAGATATTATTTATTACAAATTTTCTTACAATATTCATCTTTTAGCCATCTTTTTCTAATCTCACTTTAGTGTAGGACACTTTCTTTCTTGTGTTTTTGGTCTCTGTTGTTTTGTGTTCTTTAACCTGCTGTGGATTGAGCTGAAACTTTTCCATGTTTACAATGCAGGTTAAACAGTACCCAGTGTCAATAAAGCAAGGAGCAATGCCATTACAGGAAGGATGGGGAGTGTCCTGCATAGCATGTTCCACACTTCCAAGCAGTATCCTCTTGACCTTCACTTTGACTGTGAGACAGCCACTTTTATCCATGTGCGGAGCATTCTACCAGAATGGTCACATCTTTAGTAAGCAAGACATGTATACAGGAATGGCTGAAGATTGACTTCAGAGCCTGTTGTGCTTTACCAGCTTGCTGGGTTCCTTGTATTTGGAAAAGGTGAAGAAATGATCATTTTCTGCAGGACCTTGCATGTGAGGGATTTTAAGGAAAAATAAGTACTTAGCCACAAGTTTACTGGATGCTTTGCTGAGCAGGATGTCTTGGAGGTATAATGAAAATAGAAAGGTGGTTTTTGAGTATTCCCAACCCAGTCTTTGCTGTATTAATAGTATAAACATAATACTGATTTTTTAAAAAGGGAATATGGCCTATAGAACTGGATAGTGATAGCACAAGGGGGAATGGTTTTAAACTGAAACAGGGGAAGTTTAGGTTAGACATTAGGAGGAAGTTTTCCACTCAGAGGGTGGTGACGCACTGGAAGAGGTTGCCCAAGGAGGTTGTGGATGCCCCATCCTTGGAGGCATTCAAGGTCAGGCTGGATGTGGCTCTGGGCAGCCTGGTCTGGTGGTTGGCGACCCTGCACATAGCAGGGGGGGTTGAAACTCAGTGACCATTGTGGTCCTTTTCAACCCAGGCCATTCTATGATAGAGAAAAAGTGTAACATTGGAAACAGTTACCGTACGTACCAAAAGGAGGCTTGAATGTGCAAAGCAGGCCTCTGTCATGAAATATTTGGAAAATAAATAATTTTGTTTTTAGAGTGCCAATATATTTTTTCTTCTCCTAAATGGAACTATATATTGAACAACTGAAAGTGTTTTGCATCACTGCAGATCAGAAAGTAAGAGCCTTCCTTAGGCAGGTTTCGCAGATGCACATTCATCTGTGCTTCCCTGAAAAAGCACTGTTGTATAAGCTACATAAACTGTAAACTTCATGCGAGTAATGCGCACATCCTCTGAGGTGTAACATCTCATAGCACCTTATCCAGGCTTCTGAATACATTGTTTAAGTCTAGCAGAGTACAACCGCAAGCCAGCTCCTACTACCCCATCTGTGCAAGCGCCCAACCCGGGTGTGTTACGCAGGGTGGGGAAGGTGGAATGTCAAGGCAGGATAAAAAGTTGAGGTCCTTCCCTTTTACATTCTCCAAGCATTGTGAGGCTTCAGAACACTTCGTTTTCAAAAATATGAAATAAAGTTTTTTCATCCGTGAATCTGTCTAGTTTACTTCTAAAGCTGCGTGATTTTTTTTTCTAGCACATTCTGTCAAAATTATTACTTTACTTCCTTTTTTACTGCCCTGAGGTCCTGCTTCAGTACCTAATCTTGTTTAACTTCAGAGAAAATTAAGAGAGAGAACAATGTCAACATTCCTATCACAGGATCAGACATCTCAGATCCAGCTAATGCTCTTTGACTACGCTTCAGAAGCTGGAGATCAACTTCTTCAGCAACTGAAACCTGGCAGATTTAAAGTAGGTTTATAACATTACTTAGTTACAGTGAAATCATTAAAGTTCTGTACTGTAATTATGAATGATTTCACATACCGGCAGATCTCTGCACAAAAGCTGACAGGACATGACTGTGGTATCTCTCTTCAGTCACCCTCATTCTCACTCATTCTGTCTGTTGTTCTTTTTTCTAGTCAGTCATCTGATCTTGGAAGTGAGGACTTCTTTATTTTCAGGATCTTGTCAGCCTCTCAGTCTGACTCTTACAGATGGGATGGATATAAATTTCCCCTTCAGGCAGACCAATTAGTTTCTGTAATTGACTAGGAAGTATCCTGATGACAGCCCTCTGTTATGCACAAATGCTAAAAAGCGTAAATACCATTTCTCTCATCAACATTTTTCTTTATGGTGTTAAATTTTAAATAGTAGTAATAAGGAGCTCATATAGATCAGTAGATGTAAACTGAATATCACTGATCAAATGAGCAGTATTTGAAAGATAAGGCTCTTTCTTCTCTACTGCACTGAAGGTGATTTTTCTGATGAGCAAGGAACTGTCATGAAGAGTTTCAACAGTTTGCCTTCTCAGATAATTTGTTTGCAGAAGTAAACACTCAGATTTATTCAGCACAGTTTAAATCTTCATAAGAAACACTTTGAAAGTGCTGTTAAAGCTAATCCGTGCTGTCTAGCTGATAGATAACTATCCGTGATTTTATTCTGGAAAGCTTTTGAAGACTGAAGTTTCTGGCTGCCTTGGAAGCTTAGTGAGAAGAGTTTATCTTGGACATTGCTGAGAGGGATCCAAGCCATGAGATCACCTAACTCAGTTTGTTCTGCAGAAGAGACGAGGAAAAAAGAGCCTTCATACAAGGATTAATTTTAGTACCATTTACTTCTCAGTGCACATTTTATGTTTGGATGCCATTTATAAATATCTTATTATCATTTGTTAAATTTTGTGACAATTTATACCATGTCTGATGACTGTAATTCATGCATTAAACATGCACACGTATTTTAACAATATTTGCATCTTATAATATGCTTTGAAACGACTTGTCATAGAATCATCGGTTAAACATTTATTTTGCAAATGCATTTTGTAATATGCTATGGTAATAAACTATAAAAAGTTGTCCCACCTTGTAATATTTTCAGATGGATGAATAATGCATAACAAATTCTACCTTCATTTAAAATATGACCTCTATCTGATGAAATCTGATACATTGTCTGGATTTATGGTGATGACCGAGTTGCATCAGGTGCCGTTGGTCTGCTTTCTGATTAATTTCAGCGGTTGATAAATTTGGATTAATCTGTAAATATTTACAAAATAATATAGGTGTTTTGTTTTGTTTTTTTTCATTGTATCTTATTTTATTTTTGTCCAAGTAATTAATGTAAAATATTGTACTAATCCCCATCCTTCTGTGAACTAATTTTCATTCAAGTCATTTCTGGAAATTCAATTCAATTCTGAAATTGATTATCAAAATGGTGATTGTTACCTTTACTGGCTGGCTAAATTTGTCATGTGTATCTCTAACTAGGCCAGTCTTACTGTCACATCTAATCTCATAATCTGTGTATATCTGAAGGGTATATAATATTTGAAAAGTTAGTACTGAACTATTACACAATATAAAGCATGAATTTAATATTTGCTACTTATGGAGCAATATTCAAAACATGAATTCGTTTATATAGCTATGGCCATAAGAGTCAGTCTGGTGAGTATCTGAATTCCCAAAGCATCAGATTTTTTTCTATAGGTTTTTTTAATATGCATGTTAATGCCTAAAATTCCATGGCTGTTTCCTCTGTCTGTATTGGTCTGTGTGTACACGTGTAGATTGTAAAATTTTCTTCCATTTTATTCCAGAGAGGGTTTTTCTTCAAAACTGAAGGGAGGGGAATTTGAGGGTTGTTTGTCTCTTCAGGTGCGGTATAGGATATTTGGCTGCAAGGTGTGTTTCTTCTGATAGAATGAAATGATTGAGGCTTTCAACAGCGTTCTTCATTCATACTTGAATGAAAGCTAAAGTGAATGCTGTTTTTCTTTTTCTGTTCATCTGGAGTAAGATTTAAGGCATTGCATCTATCTGATACAGGCTGAATTTATGAAGTCAATACAGACTAGTCTGTTTTTACATCTGTTTAACATAAATACAAGTGACTGCATGGGACACAAACCAGTGGAAAGTTTGTTAATTGGTCTGTTGGAAGGGGGATTTATTTCACCAAACATTGGATGCTTACGCCTTGTCTTAGCCATTCACTGTAACAGTTCAGGCTTGAGAGCTTCGTCACCATTCATAAACAAGACACTTCTGGTCAACACATCGTTGTCAATGCATAGTCAACACACTTTTAAGAGCTAGATTGGGATATCTAATTAGGATTTAATAAAATGGGCCACAGAAATTCCTATTTTTATCCTTTCATTATATAGTTAAACTCAAATGTACTGTCTTCAGCATAGGCTTTCTGCGTTGGACACAGCAATGTCCCCCCATCTTACTTTTTTTTTTCTTTCCCTCCTAATAAATTACTGCTTATGAAACAAGCTGAGCTCACTGTCGATAGAGCTTTTCCTCTTTCCACACTGAGCATGTCAAACTACATTCTACATCGCCTAACATACAGTGTTTAGATTGAATAATTTGTTAGACCAGTCATGGTGACAATAATAAATTCAACTTCAATTTGTTATTTTGTGTTAGAGTTTCTCATCTGGGGAAGGAGAGCAACTGATTCCAGTAGGAATAGGGTGATGTGGCATCTATCCTATCCCATGAAGACTGGAAGATAGTCATTCAGCTTGAGCTTACATGCATTCATGGAACGTCAGACTAGTTCTCAGATCTGTGTACTGAAAATAAATTGGTAAAGGTGATATATTTAGTATTCCATTACGGATACTTTAGCCACCATTTCTCCTATTCTGCTGAGTTAGTCTCAGAGTTTGAACTGTTCGCTATATTCTTCTGCTAAAAGAAAATAAAATGCTACATTCTGATTCTTTATTTTTGGCAGGAAATATTTTTTTCATCCATAACTGATTTTTTTAGAATCATGTTATCCTCTTTGCTGATCTTTTGAATGATATGTTTGACTGCCTTTTTTTTGGTAGGATTCTGATGGATTCTTGAGTTATTTAAAAAAAAAAAGTCTATAGCATGGAACATTTCACTGGATTTCTTAATGTTTCACACTGTTTGAGTATGACAAAGTGTTACAGTATCCTGATAGTTTCTTAGTTTTTATCTACTGTATTTTCACCTATTATCAATCTCATTACTATTGCACAAGAAATCAAATAAATATCCATACAGTGTGATGCCAATTTTGTTTTTTAACCTTGCTCAGAGATTCCACCCTTCACTGTACTTTTGCTATCTCCAAATTCTCTCATCTGTATACACTATCTGTGCTTTTGTTGTTATTTGTCTAACTCAGAATTTCTGTAGTTTGGATTTCATTGCGTTTCTTCTGCTCTTGGAATTGTTTTTCTTATTATCAGATACAGATTTGCCTACGGTCTAAAAATCTGTTTGCACATTGCATGTGTTTGCTTATACATGCATATGTACAGAGGCTCTCTTTTCACTGGAAGCCACAGGGAGAGGACAAAGGGCAACAAGTATCATTGCACTGGGAGAGGTTTTGTCTGAATATAAAAAAATAAACTTTTGAAGTATAAACAGTCATTCCTGGGAACAGCCTCCCCAGGGATCTGGTAGGACCCCCATCACTTGAGATTTTCAAGGTGCAGTTGGACAGGGTGCTAGATAATCTCATCTAGGCTTGCTTTTCCCATGAAAGGCTGGACCTGATGGTCTTTTGAGATCCCTTCCAAACTGTGCTGTTCTATGATTCTCTAAGTACATATTTACATTAGCAGATGTCATATGCAATACAACTACAGATAATAAACTGCATTGCTGTTTGTAAATGCACTTTTCTCAGCTGAATTTACCAGTCTGTTTCCTTCTGTTCTGAACTCTGCTCTTAACGCTAATTTCCTAGGGTAATATTTTCTGTTTTCTCCTATTTTTTTAGGTCTTGCATGTCAGTTCTCTTCCCAAAAGCACAGTGAATAGTGAGCCAGAAGGGCAAACGTTCAATCCAAAATTAGTGACAAATTCAACATTGTACTGAAGCCAGCAGTAGGATCTTTATATGACAGTTTAAGAGAAGATTCCACCTGCCTTGTAGATTACACACTTGACTTAAACCTTAGAAGACAAAGATGCAATAGATTTTCAAACTACAGTACTAAGATGCATTCAGAAATAATTTTGAAGTTATTCTAGTATTTCTAAGCCTATTCTGTGTAAAAGTTATCAGACTCCCCAGACTTAAGTTTTAATTAAAAAAAAAAAAAAAAGGAGAAAAAGCTCTGTGATGAATCAACACATTTTAAAGATTTTAAACTAGCTTTTCTTTTATATACATTTGCTACATACATGATGATGTGATGTTGTATAAGGGTTTTATTCTAGTTTTGTTTGGGAGAATCTGCATAAATCACATATGGTTTCCCCATCTGTGAATAATGTGGCAACTCCAGACTCATGCCAATGAAAGCATCATACTATCATATAATGTACTGTATATAACGTACATGAACACTTTTAATGAGGAAGAGGATACTCATAATCGCTTCCCTCCAGGATTGAAAAATGACCAAAAAATAGAGGTCACTTTTCATGCCTCGGGAAAAATAGATCAAGAAATTAAAACTCCAATCAGTACCTATAATCCTAATATGTATTTTAATGTGCTGCAGCTTCAGTTACCCTCAGCTGAAGCTTCTCTGTTTCAGCTTACAGGGTCTTGTGACCTCAGCCCATAGCAGAGTTTCAACACTAATAGCGACAGACATCTTGGATAAATGTAAGTGAATTTTTTCCTCATTTCTATAGTTTCTGTCCCTCACATTCACTTTTGGAACTTTGTTTTTTACTCAGGGTGTAGACAGCGTTCCTGGCAACGCTTCTATTTTGTGCCAAGTAGCAGAATTGTCTCAAAGTAGCAGTGGAACAACCAAGTGGTACTTCTTGGTTTTCAAACATCACAGGATCAGACTCATCATGTGCATGGAAATACCAGTGAGATGGCCATGCAAACTTTGTTGTAGGTGTTACAGCTTGCAATAGTTTTCATGCTCAAACATGATAATCTGCAAAGAAAGAAGTAATATGAAGTTTTTGGTCGTATGATCTTATTTTGGCTAACACTAAAGGTGAAATATTGGAGAATTCAGAAAATATATTTCCAGTAAAAGGTTCATCTTCTTCAATCAGCTTTACCGTTTCAGTTGTGCTTCAAGTCAGATCGTAGTAATCCATCCCCCAAATTTAGCTATCGCCTAAGTCTGCCGTTGAAGCTGGGTTACACGTAATGTCTGGGTAACAACTTCCAGAACTATGAGATCAAGAAAGATGGGCGTCTCTGCAGTGTGGATTTTTGAGGAATAAGAAACACAGCAGATACTGTTGAAATCAGTGTTTTTTCAGCAGCTGTTATGTTGTTGAAATAATGACTGCTCTATGGTCCTAATTCAAACAGAAGAAAATAAAAATAGGGTTATCCTTTTGGAAAATTTATGTCATGTATGCTGATATCCTTATGAAGCTGGCAATTAGTAGTAACCTATAAGTGATACCTGAGTGTAGGTCTTGTTTGGCATTTATTCCTGAATTGACCTTTGCCTGAATTCACTGTTTGAGAATTGTGTGACATCCCTGCCCTGTTGAATAACTACGTCACCCTTCCGTCTTCTATTTGCTCATAAACCTAACTATGCATGACACACTCTTTAAAGTCTTACGTTTTTCTCTACATGGATAGATTGTGGTTGCCTCGTAACACTGTAGTTAAAATTGTATCTTTATATGGTCTCAAGTGGTTGTTCAAATGCAACCTGCACTCTTAATGTGGTTTCATAGGGTGTGTCTGTAATGAACTACCTAAAAAGAATATGTGCAGTAGCTAAAGCTAGCAGAAGTGAAGCTGCCTCCATCCATCTCTCTTACAAACGTGTCATCCAGAGATATGTAAGGGGCAGTCTTATTGTTTTACCTGCAAAACCAGCGCCAGCTCCAAAATCATCAAAACTCAGATCTTCTTGCAACTATGCATTTATTTTAATGTCTTATAATATCTTTTAATGAATGTGACACCAAATCATCTACAGCAGGATGCACGAGGTCTGAATGTAAAACGTGTATAGAAAGCAGTTTGTGAATCTCAAATTTCAGTATGTCTCAAACTTCAGTTTGCAGTGTAGTTGGGATGGTGGTCTCTGTGTAAGCCACACCCAGAAAGCAAGTTGTAAAATAAACTGCATGTCCAGAACCTACTCTTTTTTACTAAAACTATACGATGTAAGAAATGTTTTCTTGGCTCTCAGTTACTGAGAAGCAGCAGGAATGTACTGGGCCATGAAGAATAATCCCTCAGATTTCTCTGAGTACACAAGTTTGGTTGAAAAAACTTGCAAACCTTGAGAACTGATGTCCTCCATGATAAAAGTTTTGTAATGTTTACCATAAATGTTCAATTTCAAAAGAAGGTTTTCTTAAATTCATCATTATGTCTGAGTCAATGAGAGATCACGGAAACCACAGACAATAGGAAAAATGCACAGATTTAAAAAGTGTGTGAGAATGCAATAAAAGATGAATTTGTGAGGGATTTTGTAAAATAAGCACTATAATGGTGTCAGTTTCAAAAACAGATATATCTATATTCATGTCAAATATTAGTTATGTTGATGTAGCCATGTATGCTAACATGAAATCATTACTGCTACAAGCTCAGTCCTGTATTTTGTTATCTATTTGACACTGTAGTTTATGTGACATCTCCGTCCCATTAAGTGATGTGATCCTTCTGTAGGAGAATGATCCTCTGCTTTGATAACTGTCTCAGTCTTGTAACAACATCAAGCTTATTGAAATAATAGAATGATAATGTGATTCTATATGTCTTGTTAAAACAATATTCCCATGATAATGGACAGCTAAAATGTGTTTTATTTCCTGTTTTTATTATTTATTTAGCTCTTCCAATTATTTTTGAGCTGTGCAGGAAGACCCAAACTTTGTGGTTTTTTTGCTGTAATATATAGCATGTTTAACATTTGGCTGAGTGTAACAGTGAGGCTTCAATATCTCATTATTTAGCACTTCAGTGTGTTAAACAAAGACTGTGAAATACAGCAGAAAGCAATGTGTAAATATGTCAAAGACAGTCTAGTGGAGCATGCTTGCATGCTTAGAGGTTGTATGATATGAAAAGCTTGCTGTAAAATGTTTTAAGATACTCAAAAGCCAGGTGCTCAGAAATCCAGCCTGCTAATCCATTTCACCAGATATAACATTACTTACCTTGTATGTGCTACAAACTTCAGACTTCTAGGAATTTTCAGACAGTCATGTTTCCAAATGTCTGATTAGTGCAAGAAAGAGGCATTTGTGCTCCATAGTAAAAAGTGTGAACTATCTCTGAGGGTTCTGTAGTGAAATTGAAGTAACAAAGGTACCAAGTGATGGTTCTTTGTAATTGTCTTTGTATCCTGTGTGTAGAAGGCAGAGAAATGTTAAACGTTTAATAAGGAACTGAAGTACATCCCTGCATTATACCTTACTGCAAATGTAAATTTTTATAGGCTGGAATCTTCTTCCTTTTAATGTTCCATGCTCAGTGGAGTCGGTCTGGTCAGTGTAAGATGAGAATTAGGGAGATGGTTTTGTCAAAGGTCTGTGCACCCGGAGCTCCCTCTGAGTTCATTTCCAAAAACCATGCATCATGCCATCATGTCCCAAGTACTGGAGAGATTATAATCATTCATTTCTCTGTACCTTTCCATTTTAAATTGGGAGATACGCTTGTATTGCCTTCAAAATTGATTTGCTTTAGAAAGTACTTCAGAATGTCTTATATGAAGAACAACTTAGTGAGAGTTTTAGAGTCTTAGAGAGAGGCTTTAGCCTCTTTAATGAGTTTGCCATTCAGATAGAGGGATGTGTATATGCACATCTAACTCCTAACTCCTTCAGCAGCTCTATAAACACGAGTGTTCCAACAGAATGGCTCCTTCTCTAATTACCCGTATGGCCTAAATGCATTTTCCTTCCTTCTTTAGGTAAATTTTGCTTTAATTTCCTTATGTTTGTTACCATTGTTTAATATTTGTATAGCCTTCATTGGATTTATAGAGAAAATAAAGATATCCTTCATTAACAAGTTAGGTAATTGTCCTCAACTCCTGTTTTTAATCTCTGAGTTGACCATTCAGATCTGTTATTTTCTTCTCTTTAAAATTCCTTCTAGCCCTTGTGACATGTAACGTGATGCGAATGCACATAACACTCCTCAAATGAAATAAGCTGGATTTTCTTTACAAGTTTTGTAAAAAGATATTTTGGCCTCTGTAGGGTTTGCTGCAGTAAAGAACTGTCCCTCTGGAAGGCCAATGCAAGAAAAAACTGAAATATTTTAGCAACATCAATACAATTGGTCAGACAGTAAATACCAGAGCTTTATTAACATTTACAGTCCTTTTAATTATTACTTCTCACTGCTAAAATAGCCTGGAATTCGTTCCATTAATTTTATATCAGAAAAAGATTTTGACAAAGATGAGACATTTTGACATTTTTCATCACATTTTTAGTACCAATCTGTTGAAGGTGGATAATGTCAATATGAATTTCATCTCAAAACGAAACTTTGATTTTGAAATTTCCTCAATAATATTTTATAATTTTCTATTCTAAAATAAAAATATTTTTAACCTTTTAGAATTGCTCGTGAATCGAAGAAGTTCCTTTTCATGGTCTCAATTATTGCTAATTTCTTATAGCTTTGAATTGGACTATTTTTTGGCATTTGAGGGAGACAGTCCTGTAGCACGTTAGCTGTATTTCTGTTTTTGGTTTCTGAAATTCTGTAGCGCTGAAATTGCTTTCTGGGAGGAAAATAATTTTTCAGTCATTCATTTCAATTTAAAGTTAGATCTCAGTGTCTTCTAGATTTGGGAAGTTTTGGAAGCTCTGGTAAATCGTACACAGCAATACTTAATTTTTTTCTTAGAACGAGTGTCATGAACACTGTATACATGCAAACTACAATACTGTCTGTAGTCAAAAATATAATAACGTAGGTATTTAAAGAAGTACTTCCAGACTTTCTTCTTCCAGACCTCCATTTGCTGTGGCAATTCTATGGCAACCAGTTGTTGTTACTGTTGCTCCTGGTAGCAGAGGCAATGCCAATTTCAGCTCGGTGCTGTTCTCAGAGTTGGATCAGATCTGTAGGTAAAAATAGATAATTTCTTACGTTTGTGAAATAGTTACAGTCAGGCATAAAAATAGAGGATGAAGCTTTATTTAATATTTAGCCAGAATTTAATAGCAGAGTAGCATTGAAAATTATTTGTCTTTACTATTACAGAGTGTTCATTTTGACAGTAAATTGCATCATTTTTGTCATCATTAATCATATCTTGGCAATACACATAGAGATTTTCATACTAGTAAGGACATGTCTACAAATAGTAATTGTCTTTAAGTGATGCAAAGGAAATCAGATGTCAGGTAGCTTCTGGAAAGTAAGCAAAGCAGAGCGTTGGAATAGCTGGAGGTGTTGTGGAATCTCCCTTGCTTGAAGTTTGCAAAGCGGTTTGGGGCAAACATCTGTCACAAATAAAACAATTTATTCTGCTTTTGAAGGTGGATTGAGTTTGTTCACTTGCCAAGGTGTTCTCTGTTGTTGTGTTCTGCAGTTAGCATAATAATGCTTCTGAGAAGGAGTATTATTATTTTACCTTATTTCTTTTAATGAAATGAAATTCAAATTAGATAGCTAATCATTGGTTACAGTAATTATTCCTGTGTTTTTATTTAGAATACATAGGTTTGTTTGGTTTGTTTTTATGAGTAATTCAAACAGTATGACAAAGAAGCTGCATCTTTTAGTCTCAGAATAAAAATGTGAGTTTTATTCAGACAATCTCTTAGTAGTTTCTTTGGAAATTCCCACTTTCACATAGAAAAAAAAGAGGCAAGTAGAAGTCTGTACAGAACATACTTATTCACATAGGTCTGTGCACTTACTAGTCCAGTGAGTATGGTGCCAGTAGTTACCCACAGTGGAACAATCAAGAATTTCTGTCAGTTAAGCAACCCTTCAGACCAGTCAGACTCTAGAATGCAGGTCACCACTGTGTTTTTGGCCCTTGTCCGTGTTCTCGGTTATGATTGGAAGGGAACGTAGAATTGCTTTTCTGTTTGTTTGTTTGTTTGTTTTTTCCAATATGCATTTTTTATGGTGCACTCTACTTTAAATTCAGTGTGTGTTTTGTATGGAACTCAGCTTGAAGTTTGTGGCTTCTGTTTCTGAATGAAAGGGCTTGGAGGCCCAAAACAGTGTTGTCTCTTGGTGAGTTTGTTAGAGCTACTCATTTCTTTGCAAATATTCCATCATAAGAACTTCAGAAACGTGCATACTTTTTGGTAGCCATGGGAGTGCTGTATATGCTTTTCTATCAGTCTCCAATATGTAGTAAATCACAGTTCTTATCTTCTTGTGAAAGGAAAAATAATACTGTTATTTAATAAATATGTAGCGACATGCTTAACAAAAATACATTATTGAAGTAATATGTAAAATATTTTAAGGTAAGTTAATGAGAATATGGTCAAACATTGCCACCATCAAACTATTATATGTATACAAAACTGGAGAAAATGTGTTCCTAGATGCTACACCATTAATGTGATTCATCTTTAGAATGAGTTAGCTAAAATGAAAGTACTCTACCCGTTTTATTTAAAGATCCATGCTTAAAATGACTAATTTTATAGCATGTATTTTCTGTTTATGTGCCTATCAGTTTTAAACAGCCTTTTATATGCAAATGTGTGATGACAGTTCTATATTCTGTGTCATTTCTCCACTAGAGTTTTTCATGCTTTTGGAATAATCCCTGAACAGATATTTATAGAGTTTTTACTGTTATTTTGACAAATCAGACATTGTTATTAAAATGATAAAAGAAAGTAATTTTAATACTTTTTTGCACTGGAAGTTCTAAACTTCTCAAAAAATACATGTTTCTCAACTCTACTTTAGTCAACCTTTTACTGAAATTGAGTCTTTTCGCTTTTTGTGTGTGTGTATGTGTGTATGTATTAAGAAAATCTGTACTTGAAACTTGTTTCTAAAGAAATGTATTGCTAATTTTCCATCATTACTGCTCCTTCAGTCATTTCATTGTATGTGCCGGTATGAGGTGGTGTGTTCCAATGAGATAATTTGTGAATATCACATGCTCTACCAGTACTAAATATGGCTCCCATTGGAGATAGATTGCTTTGCCATACTTTTCAGTATGATGGGACTCAGGCTTATTGTCAGCGGTTTTAGTAGTTTGCAGAAACTGATTCCCTGCTCCAGATGATGTGTTCACAAAGTGAAGAGCTGGGAGGATTTCAGCTTCAGATCTAAGCAATGACTGAAGAGAGCACTCTGGTTTTGAAAGACAGCTGTAAATTTGCCTTATCTCTTAAGTAATGCTTCTTAATTTGGTTACAAATGTAGGCATTAATTTAAGCTAAAAAACAGAAATTGAGGAGACCGTGTCCATCGTCTTGAACAAAAAAAAGTCATTGGCAGGTGACATAGAAAGACAGTGAAAGGACAGAGACACTCACCTGTGTCTAATGAAGGTGGTGACATTTCAGTAAATGGAAAATGTTTAAATATATCCTGTAAGTTGGCAGTCTCCCAAGACTGCTGATGGAAGTCTATTTGGGGAAAGGCACAGGTACAGAAGAGAGCTTCTTTGCATTGTTCTGAGCAGTTTGGATCAGGGACTGGTCCCAAGTCTGATGGGAATGACCAGGCTGGCAGAAATGTCCTGCTGCTGAAACCATTGGCTTTTGCTTCTTTTAGACTTGTTCTTGGCATTTATTACCTCCAGTTTATTTGCAAAGTCTCCTTATACTTTTAGGATGTCTCTTAGCTTGGCAAATAGAACAGGGTACACAGAACAGGGAACTGAGAAGTTAGTTTTCTCATTTTACTGCCACTCTCACCCAGGAGCCCTGTGACCTTCCAAATGGACTACTAAACAGTCCAGATTCATCCTACCTAACCTAAAGGCATTCAACTTTGATACACCTGATCGAAGCAGAGTTTCACCTTTGTGTGTAGTAGAAAAAAGAGATAGATACAGACAGTGCTGATTTGACATGAACTGGATCAGTCCCCAGCTTTTCATGTTGTCTTCTGCTGCCTGGAGTAAGTGCCCAGGGCAAGTAGACATGTCAGTCAGATGCTTAAAGCTGTTCAACACAAAAGTGGTGTTAGAGTCAACTTGTTCATGATAAGATCCTATGAAATTATTAAAATGATTATTCCAATGAGGTTTTTGTCAGGCTCAGATACCTTACAGATTGCTCCCTGATGTGATGCTTTTGTATATTCATCTGAAACATCAGCTGTGTGAGTTAGCATGGGGCAGAGAGAGGTTTTGCTATGACAAACTCATGGTTTAGTTAGTGTTTCCCACTGGATCTCATTTTGCTTTTTCAGTTCTTCTGATGTTCATAAGTAGTTTATTAACTAACACAGCACTTCTTTATTAAAATTGACCAAAAAAAATGAGTTACTGTTCTGTAATTCTGTACTGTTTACTTAAGAATTAGGCTAAAAATAACTGAAGTTAATAATACCCGTGGTATCTCTTACCAAAGTGCCACATGATGCCGTAAAATATCAGAGGCAGAAAATTCATTATGTACACCAGGACAGGCCTGACTGCAGTTCTCAAACACTGAATTTGTCATGCCGATAACATACTTGTATGTATGTATGATAGATGGCAAAATGGTATCAAGCATGCAAAAAATGCGTATTCTGTATGCAAGCTTGGTTGTATTTTATATAGAACAGATTCCTCATATTCATATGATGCGTCATGAGAACATGAAATACCTCAGTGGGTTCTAGGTGGCCAGAGCATTCCAGTGAAGGAAAAGCTAGGTGCACGTGAAGTTGTAAATGCCTATGCAAAACAGGTATTTTTGCAAGAAATGAATAAGAAAGTGAAAAGGAGATGATCAGGTGCATAATACCTGTTATGTACATAGACATCAGATGTGAGGTTCTGGCGGATATGGAGAAATTTCAGGTGAAGGAAGTAATGCAAGGGTTGCTTCAGGATACAGTAGTACAGTAGATCATGTGAGACCTTACCAGGAGCCTTGTAGGGTGCCATCCCCCTCAGCTGGAGTCAGTGTTGTAAAAAGTCTGTTACATTTTCAAGCAGAATGATAGCTCAGAGAAAAATAGGTTTACAGCAGTTCCTTGTCAGTGTGTTACCACTGCAGATGACACTGCCATGCCACTAATAATGTTTAGAGCATTTTTTCTGACTGGCATTTGGGTTTGTGGTTGTTTCTGGTGAAGGCTGTTCTATTGTTATGTTGAAACACATTGTGGCCTTGACATTATTAAAAGTATCAACAGGATCTGGGCTGTTCTGTCTGCTGTTTAGCAAATAAAAAATAAGAATTATCTTAGCTGTCTATTTGACAGTCATTGCTCACGTTCACATGGGAAAATGCTTTCCATGGCTTCATGCTCTTCTCCAGATCTTTTGAGATAATTATTGTAAAATGGATCCACACAACTGTTGAAACACCCAACCCTACTCAAAATGTTTTGCATTGGGTCATTTGTTTTCCTTCTAAAAAATCCTGTGTATGATTTTTCACTGGGACAGTGTCTTAGAAATGAAGTGTGAAGCCCATGTATAAATTCACTAAGGATGCATTCATCGATTTTTCTCCTGTCCAAGAAACCTTGCCTCTCCATCGTACACCCCGAAGACACATAAACAATAAAAGTGCAGACAAATTGCTCTGTATTCCACAGCTCTGTTTTTCAAATTTTAATGAAGAGCTCTTTTGAAATTGCTGTAGAATATTAAAGATTTCTAAAATGACGTGTAAATTGTATGGCTAGACAAGTGCTTTGTTGTTCTAGTTATGGCTTCCCCTGACAGTGTTATTTGCTGTTTTCTTGCTTTGTTTTAATGGATGGCCAAAACTGGGCAGGGACCAACAATCTCAAAGGTGAGAAATGAGTTGGTGACTACCAAGGAGGAAGAGGGAGAATGTGGAACCGAAATCTCTGATGTCCCATTCAAGGTGACACTGATAACCAAATCATGATGATCCGGCTCTCTTATCTATCTATGTGAAACTGTCCATGAGTGGGTTCTTATGTCTGATATGCAGTAGTTAGAAGGAAGAGAGTTCTGTAGCCCATGTACTGGCTGCAGGTTATGCCTAGCATGCATCATGTGAGCTGGAGATGAAAATTGTCATCTGCCACTTGGTCACAGACAGAGTTATTTTGCTTCTGGTGACAGTCATCTGCTTGCTTGGTGATGAAAATGTAAAGAATAAATGTAAAGGCTAGTAAAAATACATTTTTGAACTGTGTGGCCAGACTACATGGGCATAAAGAGCAACTGGAGAAAGCCCTGTCTCCTCTGCCCTGTCTTCACCTTCCTCAGAAAAACTGAGCATTCTACAAGTGAAATTTGCTCAGTGTCTTTTCTACATGCTGAAGGCCAGGGAAGTTGAAGGCTCTTGGTGCTCCTGTGTTCTGCACCATTCAGGGCTGCCAGAAACAATAGGCTAGCACTTGTAAAAGGGCATTTCCACTCTTGAGCATATTTATATCAATTTCTGCTGAGGTTGTTGACTTCAGTGGTCTCTTACTGCATGTTTGTAATCATAAATGCTTAAATGGGGATCTGGATTGGGTATTGTCCAGCTTGGAAAATCATACCACACTGGTGCTGGTTATGTTATTCAAAGAATCACAATCTTTATAATTACACATTAGGCCCTGATTTATTGCCCCATTTTTGGCACCTAGTAGAAACTGTTCCTTTTGGTCAGCTGAGGACAGCTAGCTAGTTAGTGAAAAGAGGAGACTGTATTAAAAGTTGGGATTTTAAATATTCAAACCTGTGTTGGGCTGAATTGTTTTATTAATTTGTCTCTTTTTGTCTTTACTATTTAATGACTATCTTCAGGTAGGTGGAGTAGTCTCTATTTTCTATCTGCAAGAAGAATTGTTTGACACTCCTCTGCTTTAAGCTGATAGAGAGCAACAGACAAGTTGTTTTGTGGAGCTTTGAAAGAGATTTCTATTGACTAGTCTTTACTTTCCCTTAGAACACAAGCCCTTAGAGGAGATCAGTGCAATAATCCACTTCTCAGAGAGCCTTCAGCCTATTGCATGTTTTACAGGATAACAAAAATGCAAATACTGAAAATGTTTATGTGCTGCTGTAATTGAGGTAACTCGGGGTAGGGTTTGATTTGGGAATGTGGAGAAAGAATATTTAAACTGGCTTGGGTGAATTTTGTTAGAAATTTAGAATATCGAATCACTTTCAGATAGTATGTACCTTCGAAAGAACAAAACAAAACCACACACAACAATAGAAGCCTAAGTCAGCCAAAATCAGTATTTCTGAAAATTTCTAAGGCTGTTCTATATGTATCAATAATAGAAATTATCCCATAGTTTAGCACAGTACGCTGATTTACTCAAACATTCGTATAAGATTTTTAAAAAGCATTTTAACTGTGGCATATATTTACTGAGAATAGCCCACTTCCACTCTGATAATAATTTTACTGGTTCTGAATGGCTGAGCATGTGTAGTCCTCTGCTTCTTCGTTTCTGTGGGATTCAGCAGCGCACCAATGCTTTGTTCTGTGTCAGAAAGTAAATGAAGTACTCTCATCACCTAATGTCACATGCCTAAATTTAGAAGTTGCTTGCATGATTCACTGGGAGGAAGCTCTCACGCAAAACAATTCAAAATTCAGAGCAGAGCTCAATTTATTCCATTTGAGTTGCCGTCTAAAGAAGCTTTTCTCTTAACTACATAAATAGTAGATAGATAACTCCTCCTAAATTGAACTGTTAAAGCTACAAGCAGTGATGTACCTGGCTGCAGACAGTCAGTGTACTTGCTGGCATCTTCCTTTATCAGGGAAACAGTGCAGATAGATCCAGTTCTCCATTTGGCAGATAGTGCAGTGCTTTCAGAATGATAGTTTAGTCTGTAACCCACACAGTCCTTGAGCTTTCTGTAAGTCTTGTAGTTCATTATGATGGTAATTTTTTATGAGGACTATAGCTCATTAGAATCTTGACTGAAACTAGGAATTATTATTGGCCATCAAATAGTTTCAGCTGGCAGTAATTCCTGGATGTCATTGATCTGGGGCAAATTTGTACCAATGACCTAGAGCTTCATATCCCATTACTCACATCTTGAATCCTTAAAGCTTTAGATGTTTGCTCTTGAAACAGTTTAAAAATGGGGAATATGTTTGAGTTTCTGATTTATTTCTTGTTCCTGTGGTATTTAAAATTCATGTATCGATGAGGAGCCTGAGTATAAGTTGTTGTGTATGTGAGTCAGACGTAACCTTTTATATGCCTGACTTTTATATGGGCTGGATGATCAGAGGGGAGAAAAGACATTGCATCTTAAACACAACTGGAATATTTTGATCTATTAAATACAACACAGCAGAGTGGTTGTAGTCTCTGAGCTTTTGGCTTGTCCAGTTCACCGGTTTCTGCATTTCAAACTTGCAGTATTTGTATTTCTGTTCATTCCTGCCCTCTCATGGAAAAGGTGGGATGCTTTGGGGAAGCTAAGTTCTTTCCAAGGAATCGAACTGCCTGTAAGACTTGAAAGTGCAATTTGCTGAAAAGCACTAGCTAAGAATACAGGATTTGAAATCCATTACTCTGCACTGATGAGGTATATCCTGAAGAACCTTTATATACGCTGACCATGGCTTGAAAAATGGTATCGCGAAACCAGAATGTTTTTTTTTTTTCATTCAGTTATAGTATTATATCCAGTGTAGCAGTAAATGGTTTTGCATGACAGTACACATGTAAATGTCAATGCCTATGTCATTTACAGTGTATCTGGGTGTTACGTTAGATTCAGAATGATCACATTGGAGCAAACTGTCTCTGTTACACTAAGTAAAATGTGCTTAGTAAAAATTGCTAGCAATTTTTTTCTAGACATATAATGACACGGTAAGAATACAAAACAAAACTACCAGAAACAAACCATTTCTCAAGCAGTAATATCTACAGGACAAGCGATCTAAATTGCTGGAACAGGGAGAGTTCATCACTGCACTGCAAAAGCACTTGAAATATAACCTAAAGGCAAGTGAAATACTGATTCCAAGCTTTGAAATAACAGCAACAAATTTACCTACAGACAGAAGATGCATGGAAGCAATAAACGAATTATACAAGTCTTACACATGCAATCTGATTATTCTGACCAAAGTGTTAATTGGATCCTAACTGCCAGATCTGATATCTGTAGTCTTGTAGTGGGAACCTTTCAAAGTGATGAACTGTAATTCACTGAGCTGCTTGAAGCACTTGTAATTTACTGCATGTCATGCTATGAAGAGCCTGACCTAATGGACTTTACATTACCTGTAACGCTGGAAACCTTTCAATGAAACTAGTTGGTAAAAAGTAATAGTGGGAGTCTATTCGGAAAGAGAGAACAAAACTACATTTTAAACACTGTTTTATATCCTTATAAAAAGTTGGTCGTTAAACAAAGATGAGCAACTCAAGTCAAATATTTAAACTGGAATATTTCTCAATGGTGAGGTGTCTGGTAAATTTTAAATTAAGTAGAAATGATTAATATGAGAAGAGAACCTGAGATAGTTCTTAAATGGTTTGGAATATGTTGTGCTTCAGATGGTCATGCATGAAATTCCCTTTCCTGAATATAATATGTTTAAAAATGGTGTTTGAGATAACCATCATTCCCTTCTGCATCTTAAATCAATATTCAGAGATACTGAGGGAACATTTATATTATAGTTACTGAATGCTAACTAGAGTCCAAATGTAGTCTCCTCTTACAGAGGACTGATAACTGCTGGAAAGTAAAGACTTTCTTTTCATGTAGGTTATGTTGGAAGGCAGCCACAGTAAGATTGGTTCAGTTTGCAGCTCATGAAACAAAAGTATGCTGTCAGAGAGGTCACATTTGGACAGGTTCTCCTGTCCAAATTTAATTCTCCTGTCCTGTTAAGGGATGAGGTGAGCAGCAGAAGGTTATTTAGCCAATGCTAAGGTGTTCCTACCCCATCTTTACCCACAAAAGCACTTTATCCAGCGGTGTTAGAATCCCTACCATAGGTTGCCATGCTGCCCTGATAGGAGTTGGGCTTTATCCTCTAGTCCTGTTCCCCAGGGCTCAGTGCGGCCACTTGGGTAGCTCACGTCTGCCTCTGTGCTTCCCCTCTGCTTTGGAACCGCAACTGCAGTTTTATCTCAGAAAGGTCTTCAACTTGCCTTCAGGAGCAAGTTCCTTCCTGGAGTAAATCAGCATCCTTAGACTGGAGTTGAGCTCATGTGCGCCAATCACTTCAGCAAAAAGCTGAGTTTCCAGTTCAGCGTGTAAGTTCTCACTTGTATGCATAAAACATCATTCCATAATATATAAAATGTAGGAAACATACTCAAAAAGCAACAGAAATGTATATTTTATCAATAGCTAAGCTTACGTAAGTGTCAAATAAATATTTCTTGGGGTGTAGCCATGTGCCTTGTCTCACTATGACTGTATTTCAGTAAAAGCATTAAGAATTTTATTAACAGCATTAAGAAGGTTTATTGCTTATTTCTGATGCATTT
>NC_052532.1:26103046-26130546 GCF_016699485.2 Gallus gallus | reverse complement strand
CTACAGCAGCAGTATGGACAGCTTGTTTTCCACTAACTGTAAATAGAAATTACTTTAATCTTTCCTAAAATGTTTACATGTAATTGGAGAAGTATCCAATAAAAAAAATAGCTCTAGAGATAAAGTTCTGTAAACTATAATTACACAACAAAGCACACTCTGCTATATTAAATTAATTAAAATGTAGATGGATTAATAATAATGAATTAAATTCCACTGTAAACATGGAAAACCAAAGCCATGATGCTAAATACAGTGAGCCAAAAATCTTTGTTACTTCGTTATTTTTCTTGTTGCATATGATTTAGTGTTTCTGACTAGAAGTTCTTTGAATCAGAATTTTTATTTTCAGGATGCTTGAGAAACATGTGATCTTACCTAACTGAAATTCAGACTGTATGAAATAGGGCATTACGTATCTTACATCCAAGGGGATCACTGTGTATCCTTATTCACTGTTTATTAAAAACTTACAAATACCCCTTAGTTCATTCCTAGCTCATTTTAATATTATGAAAGCAGAAAGATTCAAAAGGTTATTACTGTTCTGATGGACACTCTGCCCATTACTGAAGTAGGAGGAAAAGGAATGAAGTAGTATCTTCTTTTAAAATAATTGTTTCCTGTCAGAGAGCCCAATCCAGCACTGTTAATGTGTGTTTTCACACCTACATTTATTTTTGAAAGAAGGATCCTACAGACAGAAGTTTCTCCATCAAATGTTTAATTACACTTTCAATAAAGTAGAGGAAGGCTTGTCTTACAGGACTGTTCCATTCTTAGATCTGCCACTTAAAATATCATGTGATCTTGGATTAATTAGTTAAAATTAACAAATTTTATTAATTGTTTTCTCTTTCTGTAGAACTGAATCTGAATGTAACTTCTCCATGTGATTCTCTTACTCTCTCCAAAAGCACCAAAACTGAGCTTGAGCTTTGCATGTAATTCTCCATTGTTATATCACTTAAAAATAAAAGGAGTTTGGAGTAAAAATAGCTTGTCTCCCCTTGCGACAGGAGATTTGATTTTACTCAGAGGCAGATTGGAAGTATGTATGTGTGTTTTCAACATGCAAACTAGCTGTGCAGCCTTCCATTTGTAGTATTGGAATGATTTTTATTCAAAAGTTCTCTCTTCATTTCTTCAACCATAGTCATCCCTCATATTTCCAGTATCAACCTTTTCACTTTACATCCCAGGTTGTCTTTAATTAGTGTATTCATTTGTATTACCAAATTTGGCCTTACCTGATATTCTTTCTAGATGCGTTAAAAATATGTTGGCTTGTGCATCTGTTAGTTTTATTTGGCAGGACTTTTAATGTAATCCAAAAAATGGTGCACAGCATGCATCAGAATCGTGGGAAACTCTTTGAAACACAGACCCTCTGATTTGATTGTTCTTAAGAGGCTTTCTGAGATACAGTGTTTTGTAGGGTTGCCGTATGCATCATCTTCGTGACAGAGTTGGGAGATGGAGTTCTTTGAGGACATCTAGTGACAAACGAGCTGCAGTCACAAACCACATATTTCACTTCATCTCTTCACTTTTTCCTGAGATCTCTGTGAGAATTTGCTGGGGGTTTGCGGCCCTCTGAAAGGTCCCAGTACTGCACCTGGTCTGATCTTTTATCTGGGTCCCTCTGCTGCCCTCTGTCTGAACTGGCTTTGGATAAATAGAGAGATTCTCATGGAAAAGAATTGGAATCTACCTCTTCGCTACATTTTTGAGAGATCAGAGCAGAAGTCTTGAAAAATATGGACACCAGAGCAAAGAAAAATTCCTAATGTACATAACTTCCCAGAACATAGCCCCCTTCTGGTATTCTTCAGGCCCACGTTCCACTGTAACACTTCCAGTAAGAAATAAAGTGCAGTCAGGTGTATCCTTGAAGGCTGTGAAATGTGCCAATTTATAATACCTACTCAAAATTAGAGAAATCTATTTGCTTAATAAGTTTTGCTGGTTTGAAATCCAAGCTGTTTTCAAATGTGCCTTTTAGCTATGGGGAAGAAGATACCTATCAGGTGTGATATACTTACATTGATCCTCACGTACAGTTCTATTAAGGCCAGTATCATCTATGTAATTATGTATTTTACTAACGGTGATGACTACCTGTTCTCATGCTTTTTTCCATCATCCAAAAAAACAAGTGAATTAGGTTCTCTCCTTCAGCTTATTCTGTTGAGAGTGACTGTTAAAACATGGAGGAAAAAGTAGGAATAGACAAGCTCTTCAAGCACACAGAGCAGGTGTATCTCCAGGTATGAGAGCAAGTACACAGCCAGGGAGGTTCAGAACAGATGCTACAAAGCCCAGTACAAATGGGGCTGGTGGAGGGGAAGCTGTATTTCAGACTGAGGAACAAAGCATGGCCTGCATCTTACTGGCTTGAGCCTTTAGCTCTGAACCTAAGCAAGTCAGGGCCAGTTCCAGAGATGTCGATTTGCACTCTGTAGATCAGAATTTTTACTTGTGTGTTTGAACATACATCTGCCAGGGAAGATAAGGTAAGGAGCGGATGCCAAAGGAAGAGGGGAAGTGGTGCAACTCTTTTACCATTTGCTGTGTGGTAGAACTGTAGGCCTGTATGCGCTAGGAAAATTCTTTCAGGATTTAAAGATGAAAGCTAATGATTGAACTGGGAAGGTGTTTGCCTTCTTCACTTCATCCTCATTTGTGTCACACATAAGAGTTCAGTAGCATCACTGAGGTGAAAGTGTTACAAGAAGGCAAGTTCAGATCTCTTGTAAACAGGAGAACCTTACTGCCTTCAGACACAGGCTGCAGTCAGTGAGCTTTACTGCCTGCGTATACATCCCAAAGTTGTAACAAGTTGTTTTTCGTGCCCTTAAGACTTGGTAGTCTTAGAATAAAATATCATTGAATAGAGATGTGGTATTTTCAATACTACAAAACTGGTGGGGGTCACCAAGATTAACCATCAACAAGTTAGATGCCTATTCAGTGCAGGTCTGGACTCAATGAACAGGGACAGAAACATTCAGAGAGAGATCCATTCCATGCTAAAATAAATAGTCCAAACTGGATCAGATACACCTTCCTTGGGATTTCCTTTTTCTATTGACTATAGAAAGAGTTCAGTGATAGCAGAGATAAAATGTCCCACCTGATGGCTGAGAGTGAGAGATGAATCCTCCCCAAAGGATTCAGTTGTGATGGAAGTCTGTTTTGTCTCTTCCACTGTTTTAGAGTAAGGACTTCAGAACTTTTGCTCTTAAAATTCATTCATTGTTTGTATAATGTTAGCAGACTTCTGAGTAGTGGATTTTTTACTTTCAGACTTTTCATTAGCGAGTGTTTTAAGCAATAAATTTACGTTGTGATGAATCATGTGAGAGGTGGTAATCTGTACAGTGTTGGATGAAGTAATTTCTTTTACACGTAAATTGCAGAAGAGTTGTGTTTTTTCTTTTTCTCTAAGTGTAAAGGCTTTTATGTAAAGCCTTTTGGGACAGATTCAAGTAATAAAAGTATTAGAAAAGTATTTCTTCTTAAGAGTTGCTTGTGATTTCTTTTATTAAAAATATATGTATTTTTCTGATTTACAGAAGACTGCAATGTCCTACAAAGTTATCGCAAAACAGTACTTCTATGCCAGCTTTCGATTATGTAGAGGAAAAAAGCACTGTTGAATGTTGCTAGACAAGGCAGTGGTTGCTTTTTCAAGGGTGAAAAACTTGTCCTGCTGGCAGCTGTCTGCCTGTGTGTGGGTCTGGTTGAGCAGTGGTTTCACACAGTGCACCTGCTGCAGTGGCTCGGCGCATCCCTCAGGCTCTGTTAGAGGACTTCGCTCTCATCCGCACACACACATTTGCTGTGCCTTTGCTGCTTACACCTAAAAGCCTGTGTGTGGGTGGGGGCTCATGCATGTGTGCACAACTAGATGAAAATAAAGCTGTGTCCCAAACAGGACCTATGCAAAAATGCATTTGTAGAGGTTAGTGGACAAGCAAATAATCTAACGAGAAGGCTGCAAACCTTTCAATTTTCATCTGTGTGAATGAAAAAAACATCTCCCTCTACAGAGATCGGTAGCTGAGGTGCAGTCCCTTGTTCTACGTTCTCAAAGTCCTTGGTATTTTTTTCCTGTGTAAATAAGACTTAAAGGACCATCTAAGCAAGTTTTCTTATACTAAAATGATGTACTACACAAACACTTTCCTAAGCTAGGCATCCTTATTCTATAAAACATTTACTGCTTTAAGATACTTATTTTTCCATCGGTTTTAATCATATCTTTTGAAAATGTCTCAATAGATTTTTCCATTTGTAACATTATGACACTTGATAAGATGATTGATTATGAAGTGTTGAGAGCCCTGCCATGCAATCATTTATTTTTAAATACACATTTGTACTAGCCAATGCTGAAATTTCTTGCAGGAATACATAAGAGATGCGAAACATAAAGCTTGAGTCTGATCGAATCTGATGCCTCTGGAAATAGAGTGCCACAGTACTGTGGTCTTAAAATAACAGATTCTGACTGAAACTGGAACTTCACAGTGATAAATATTATGTAAAAAATTATGGTCTGTCTTTGGTACAAAATAAAAAAGACGTACAGCTGTGGTGCAGGCGAACGAAGACGTGTTTGATGATGATATCTTTCTTTCTCTGTGCAGGTGCCTGTGTCAGTGGCCATGATGACTCCCCAGGTGATCACCCCTCAGCAAATGCAGCAGATTCTCCAGCAGCAAGTGTTGTCTCCCCAGCAGCTACAAGCACTTCTCCAGCAGCAGCAAGCCGTTATGTTGCAGCAGGTAATGTGGGTTACCTGCTTTGGACCGCTAGCACAGGGTGTTCTCACAACTGCTAGCCAGATTTGATGGGTCTTAGTTGGCTATAGTCCATCACTCATTACACTAAAAAGGATGAAAATGAGTGTGAAACTTCTCAGTCTTTAAATTTCTTGTTTTAATTGCAATTTTGTGAAATTGCAATTTTGAAACATTTAATATTATATTGAAAACAGCAGCAGCAGCAGTGGCAGATGCATTACAAATACCGAACAAATTGATATTTAAATTTTCAAGTGCCTAGGCACATTTTAATTGTAGAATTGCCAAAGGAAGTGCAAATAGAATTGTAGATAATTGTTGCTTTAAAATTCATAACACTGTAGTGCTCCCTTTAGTCACATAAATGGTATGCGGTTATGAAATTTGAATGTAACAGCTTGTTTCATCATAGGAAAAAGTTGTTGGGTTTTTTTTAAGTTTGTTTTATACTTCCAAAAATTTGTCCCAGATAAAGATGAGGGAGGAGGTTCCTTAGCGCAAAATCTGGTGGCTAAGTGAAGAATCTATGAACTTGTTATTCTTACAGTAAATAGGTAGTGTCAGTGATCAGCATCCCAGTGTGAGAATGAATTTTTGGATGCTTCGTTGTCATGCAGAAAGTGATCTGTCTGATAGTCATACTTCAGTCACTGTGTGTTTAAACACTTTACTTTCTGGGACCGTGATCATTACAGGCAATTCACTTTCAGTTTTGAATCTGGCATCCCACTAAACACATTGACAGATCAATTACTTTTTTTTTTCCCCCCCTTAAGAAGCAGACAGTTTAGTTTGGCCTAAGTGAGTTGTTGGTTTCTTGCGAGTGGATGAGTACAGCTTCTGATTTGTTATATAGGACATATGAGGATCTTAGGTATAGTTACTTCAGGAGTTAATTTGGCTCTTGCATTCCCTTTAGAATACAGATTTTCTATACCCTTCTGTTTAGGATGTTTTGGAATCTGCATTGGAAAATTTCAGAACCGCCTTGGAAAAAAATGTATGTAGATCTGCCTCTTCAAATCACACTTTTGTTATGAGGTGATTCTTAATGGCTACGCCACCATATGCCAATCTAGAAGAGTTTAGGAGATTTATAATACTTGAAACTTTTGCCTTTATTTATTAAAGTCAAAATGGTTTATTCAGCAACAACTACAAGAGTTTTACAAGAAACAGCAAGAGCAGTTACATCTTCAGCTTTTGCAGCAGCAGCAACAGCAGCAGCAACAGCAACAACAACAGCAGCAGCAGCAACAACAGCAGCAGCAGCAACAGCAACAGCAGCAGCAGCAGCAGCAGCAACAGCAGCAGCAGCAGCACCCAGGAAAGCAAGCAAAAGAGGTAGGAGCCAAGAGCCTTGCTGATACATACTGGTATGAGCTGGCAGAAGCTTGGAAAAGACGAGGCTACTTTAGGTCTTTTCCTATAGCAAGAATCCAGCCGTCAATGTTCCGTTCTTGTGTTTTTATGGGGCTTAATAGCAGTGCCGATGTAATTCTCCTGCTCCCCTGTCTGAGATGTAGGATTTGAGCAGTCCAGCACTGCTGTTGTCTAATGTCCGCTAACGAACGTGAGTGTGCAGAGCGCGAGCGGCGTGGGGACGCAGCGCTGATTATCCTGCGGGCAGCCCTTGCCGAGGAGGGAAGCCACACTTCTCCCCGTGGCACAGCTCAGAGAGCATGCAAATTTAGTCCATGGCTGAAAAAAAAGCGATTGAGCACAGATTTCAAAGTCACAGGCCCCTGATTAATGAACTGCTACTGTAGGTTTGGAGTGGCGAGTAGAAAGTTACAGTTTGATGTGCTCATAAATCAACCTGACAAGCTGGTTTCTCAGGCCTAGCTTGCACTTGTCAGCAGACTGCATCAAATATAAACATAATACAAACAAAACATGTTGAAGTAGTTAAATTGATCAGCAGGTATCCTACACGTTGTCTTCAAGCTGCCCATTATGCAAACGTTGAGGAAGCAGTCGTGACCTCCTGAGGCTTTGTTTCTGTTTGGATTTGTGAATAGAATTTCAGACAGCCATCAACTACAGAATAGAAATTGCTCCTGTATTTCTCCGGAGGCTCTGGGCAATCCACATGACTTGCTCCATTATGCAGTCTGTTTTCCAGTGAGCGCATCAGAAGTTTCTCTTTTCCCCAAACTAGAAAGGAAAGGTCTTCCACAGCAGCTTGTCTTTCTCTGAAGTGTGACTGCCTGCTTATACCCTCCTGAGTCTTTGCATACTCCAGTTTGTCTTGAAATGCCTCACAAAATTGGAACTTATACTTCTACTCATAATAGGGCACTTCTTTGCCTTGAATGCAGTGCTCATTTTAATGTATTCCAGCCAGAAGTGAGAGAGTGCTAACAGGCCAGTGAAATGAAGGCTACATCCCAGTTTACTAATAGATCACTGGAGGCCGCGTTCATGGGCCACTGCGGACCAAAGTTAGTCAATTGGAAAAACAAGAGTGCCCTCAAATCACAGGAGGCCCTAAAGAGTTACACTTTTAGCATAGATGAATTTGTTATCATCTGCCATGAGCTGGGCGTTTTTGTTTTTTCAAACGGCTGTTATGTACTTTCTCTTGACCCTTTTCTTTAGCGTGTCATTGAGTATATCTTGACACGTTCCCTAACGCCTGCTGGTTTGAATGTATATACCAGAAAATTTCAAATGACTTCACTGTCCAGGTATTCTGCAAATAGCATTATTATTTAATAACTGAGCTTAAAGGGAAATAAGTTGATTTTACATTTTTGGCTTTCCAGTCTCCAATGCCCACTTTATTCTTTGATGCATATTTTTCCTTCTTTCTCAGCAGCAACAGCAGCAGTTGGCAGCCCAGCAGCTTGTCTTCCAGCAGCAGCTCCTCCAGATGCAACAACTTCAGCAGCAGCAACATCTGCTGAACCTTCAGCGTCAGGGACTCATTTCCATCCCACCTGGCCAGTCTGCTCTTCCTGTCCAGTCTCTGCCACAAGGTATACCAATGAAACGGGATTGGAGTAATTTCTAATTCACAACTTTTTAACCATTCCCTTTGCAGGAATGCTTTCTGCATCTCTCCATCTGAATTTCAACAATTTCTCGTTATGACGCTTTAAAATATTTTATTATTAAAATATTATTATTAATGTTACATTTTTTTTCTCGAGGCAGATAAATTTGACAGAATACTTTTATGGAAAAAGTAGCTTTTTAGTGGATTTTTTTTTTTTTTAGACCTAAGATGCATATTTATTAGCCTTATGGTATGAAAACAATTTCTAATAGCAACACTATTCAAGCACCATTGCTTTTCTCTGAGGAATTACTAAAGTCTGATTTAGTGTGAATGTTACTATTTCATTTAATATAAGTGAAGAGATATAAAAAGAATGAAAAAGTGATAGCAAAGTTATCCTAAACCTCACATTTTCATTTTCTAAGAAAATAAAGTGTTTGGTATTGAAAAGTACTTTGAGTCTTCAAATGATGACACTTGAATTTAGGTACATCACTTAGAATTCATTTTCTTTGCTATTCCTTCCTATTAGATGTGTAAAATATAAAAACAATTTTTATAAGTTGTGAATGCAATAGTAATGAATTATGACTGACTAATAACAGTAAAGAACTTTACCAAAAAATATTTTGTCATGGTTGAAAGAAAATAGGACACGAGCTTTTGAAAAATGAATTAGCTTGGAAATAAAGACTACTTGCATTTTGAGACAAGGCAGAGACTTCACTTGCTAAGGACTCTGTGCCCCACACAGCATGTGTTTCTATTTGTGTTACTCTGCAGAGGTGAGCTAAACGTCTGTCATAAAAACTACATAACGTTCTGATCTTTGGCACTTTGGTCCTGAAATGAGCATTGTTTAGACTGTGTTCGTGACAGATAACCTTACTTTTAATTGGCCTTTACGCAGGTATTTGGTTCCTCCACCAGATAACTGTTATGAAATCGAAGCTTCGGTAATTAGATGAGCAAGGGCAGAGTACACAGTGTAAGACAATAGTGTAACAAAAAAAACCCCAACCAAAACGAAGCAGAAGGCATGAGAAAGACATAACCACTTAAAGCTTCAGTCACTGGAAAGCAGAGAAGAGGAATGTATAAGTTGTTTCCATATATTGTGTTGTGTGGGAAAACTGTAAGCGTACCTAAATTTACAAATATTGTGACAGCAGAAAAGAGTCACAAATTAGCTAACACACCACACCTTATTATTTGGGAACAGCAGTGAGGAGGCATGCTGATTCATGAACTTGGACATGTGAGAGTGATAATACTGGTTTCCTTCTGTGCAAAGTCACATTGGGTCCAAATAGAAAAAAAGGAATTGAAACAGCTTTCTTCTGAACACCTTCACCTCCTACAGCCTCCTCTTTTGCCATCTGTTGCAAGAGGACTTCCTCAGGTTTTCTTCCACACTGAGCAATCCCCATAGATTTCCTTTAGCAATCCTACCCAATTGCGTTGATATTCATTAATTTAATGCAACAGTCATTTACAGAATCACACAGAATCACAGAATCACAGAATGGCCTGGGTTGGAAGGGACCTCAACGATCATGAATCTCCAACCCCCCTGCCAGGCAGGGCCACCAACCTCCCCATTTACTAGACCAGGTTGCCCAGGGCCCCATCCAACCTGGCCTTGAACACCTCCAGGGACGGGGCATCCACAGCCTCTCTGGGCAGCCCGTTCCAACACCTCACCACTCTCCCGGTTAAGAACTTCCCCCTAACATCCAACCTAAATCTTCCCTCTTTCAAATTCTAGTAGAAAAACATAAAAATATCCTTTTTTTTTTTTTAATAGTGTGTTACAGCCAAAATTGATACTAAACAAATTAAAAAAATATGAAATGTATTGAAATTGTTTTTTTTTTTTAAAGTAAATCTCCTGTTTGCTTTTGCCTTGTTTTTTTTTGTTTGTTTGTTTTTAATAATGAATTCCAGTGAAATATTTCATTCTTCCGATTTTGTTTTCTACTATCTGCTGTGTATGTGGGATTCCTCTAAATGTAGAAGTGAATTGTTAGGACCTTGATTTTTGGTAGCCCTGATATGAATGTGCAAAGGAGAGAAAATATTGGACGTTTCCCTAGGAAAGCCTCTCAGTGCCTCCAGAAAGGCCACTAAAACTGAGTGCCGGGGGAGCTAGAGTGATGAGAGTAAGAAGGAATGTCTTTCTAGAAGCACACTGAAACAAACTGAGAACCAAATGCAGAGCTGTGCTGGCTCACAGTTCTTTCAGTGGGCTTCTCTTATAGCTCATCTCTTTCATAGGAAGAAAAAGCACCCAATGTCGTTCATAATGTAATGAAAATTAGTGGTTTTCAGATCTATTGAAATTTTCTCCTAAACCTGAGATTTACACATAGAAAGTATCCATATACTGCTTACTAATCTTATCACAGATTCCCCTGTTTGAAGTTTGTGCAAGAGTAAGATAATCAGTCTTTTGTTTTTCTCATAAAAATGTGGCACGTTTATGACAGACAATTTTTGTGGAAACATTAAATTAAGCTATCAGAACTTATTTAGAGCAGTACACACTGGATGTGGTAAAATGATGCTTTTCTTCTTCCACTGTGTTACAGGATATATAATATGGTTATAGAGAACGATTTACAGATGTGGAACACAAACATTTTTATATGTATCCACTTAGACTGCAGTTACAAGGATGACTAAAACAATGAGAGAAGCACAGGGGGATTCTTGTTTCTAAGTTATTGGTAATAGAGTCTAGCAAAAGACAAATTATTACTGACAGAGAAGATTTTTTGCATTTGTTAGTATGAAAAGACATAACTTCCACGTACAGCTGTGAGGTTTGCTGTAAGCCTGGTTACTGCCTTTAAAGGACAACGTTTTTTCTTGCTGTTTAGGACAGCAAATAAGTTGTAGGATTTCATTGAGCATTTATTTTGAGATGAGATCTTCACTATCCTATATCCAGGGCCAGTGGCTCACAATGAGTTACTTCTGGGTAAGGTTATGCTAATGTTTAGCTAAGTGCAAAGGTATCTAAATGACAACAATAAAAATTAAAAATAAAAACTTAAATTTTGTCAGATCAGGTAGGAAAATGAAAAACAGGTGCATGGTTGAGTTTTATAGGTGGTCATTTTACTATTTATTCAAACATGGAAGTAGAGTAGATAGTAGTTAAAAGAGTTAGAAAATTAATCTCAAAATCTGAGAGTTGCTGGTGGTAGAATACGGTAGAGCAAATTAGTATTGGTCCTTTTCACTATAGTTCTTATTTTTTATCCCATCCTGGATGTCATGTTTCATCCTTTCTCTTTTAATGTATTGTGAAGAGGGTATTTTGAGAATTATCACAATCTATGAAACTTTAAAACTTACCCTGCTTTTACATCCATACTAAAATACCTGTCAGCCATTTTACAGGTCTCTTGTAAAATGGAAGTTGGCCTCTTTTAGACGCCAAAGCTACAAAATGGTTGTAATTTACAATTAATTATATATTCCCTTCTCAATCTGATGCTTTTAAAGTGCCTGTCCTTGATCCTTTTCTCCTAAAGGGCAGCTGACTTTCAGGGTGTTCTGAAGAAGTGATAAAATTAACCTGCCTGAGCCCAAAGAGAAATTCATCTCTGATATTACAAATCATCCATAGCTTTACAGTGCAGAGGGATGGGTTCCCAGACAGTCAGAGGAGAAAGAGGAGGAGACCACGCTACATGGGAAGGGCCATTAGCACAGTCACCTCCCACTGGGATTCATTCACCCGTGTTCCCAGACTGCCTCTTACTGAGCTCCTGCAGGGCCCGAAGTTTGGTGACATGTGATGAAAATTTTCTTACCACAAGACACAACAATATGTTTTCCCTTTGATTATTCAAACAGGGGATTTTATTCTTGGTTATAATTTAAGTACAAACTTAGTTTATTTTTTTCAGTAGCAGGAAGAAGTGGAGAGTTTGAAGTGAATGTCCTATGTATATCATGCCTTCTAACTGAATAGCTTACTTTTCCTTTAAGTTTGTTATTATATTTGCAGGTAACTGCTATTTACCATGCTAAAATGGTTTATTTGCAGTGTTGCTGGAACATACCTCATGTACACAGCAGTAATTACTTACCTTCATTAAACAATTACAGCTAGTATTACCATTACTCAAGTTACCTATCTCTCTAATGCAGTAAATTAGAGCCTACCTTCTTTCCTTTCTTCTTTAAAGCCTAGCTTTTTTGCTGTACAAATATGATTTAAACTCCAGTTTTAAAACTTACATTCCAGTCAGCTTTTTCACTTTGTCATTAACAGAGTTTGTCAATGGATGTTGGTATCTAAGGCAGAGAAGAAGGACACTAAATAGTAGTCTAAAAATGAGCTCCTTCTATAATTTAAATAAAAGTGAATATCTTCCAACCAATTTGTTTCCACACTACCTCCAGAAATTATTATTTCTGTAAATTACTTGCAGTCTCTTCTTTAATAGCTTTGCATACTTCATGGCGAGACAGCTATTGAGCAGTATTAAGGAACTTACTGTCATTTTTCATATGTCTCATTGAATCCGTTTTAGCAGTGTGAGTTCTTCTACCTTCAAAATAAAATGTTATCTAAGAAACAGATTTTCACAACAGTGAAGAGAGATCTTAACATCTTTATAATGCATCTTACTTACCAAGCAAAACTAGCCTTGGTTAGAAGTTTGAATGAATTTTAAATATTAAATACTTTTCTGAAGGACAGTAAACTTGAGCTAATTCAGAAAGTTGGGACAAAAATTCAGTTCAGACAACTTTAGCATTTTGAATCCTTTGCATTCAAGCAGTTTCAGGTACTGTGACAATGTCCTATCTACGAGGGATGCTCTGAAAGTAATGCCTCCTATTTTTTTTTTATGTTGACCCACAATATCAGACGTGGATGTTGGTGATATGGTAGTGTAGGCTGAACCTTGCCACCAGTATTCAGTTCCATTTTGTTGCTGCGTGACAGATGGCAGCAGAGGGGTGGTTTGACAAATGTTGTCTGACAGAGACAGTGGGTCACCTCCCCTGGTGTAGATTTTGATGAGCATAGCTTGCAAGCTCTTGTTCATTGCTGGCAAAAATGCATAGCTAATGGTGATGACTGTGTTGAAAAATTAGGTTTTGTAGCTGAGAATTTGCTCTATCAAGTAATGTTATCATGGTCTTTGTATCTATTGTAGTTTCAATGGAAATAAATAGGAGGCATTACTTTTGGAGTGACCTATGTACTTTCACTTGCTGAGAAAAGATACAGAAGATTGAGTTAGATTTTAAGATAACTCTGTTCCATGCTGTGTCAGGCTCAGAAACCCAGTGTGAAATCAGATCTTTCTTTCACAAGGAGTTTGCTGGTCTTCTACATTTAATTTAGTATTCCTCAAATGGAAGGTGTTACTTTTATAAAGACTGGCTGTGACAGAATATGTATGTAGTTATGATGAACTCTTCATCTTTCAGTATCCTAATTTCCTGCGTTAGATGCATAATACTCATGTAATATAGAGAAGGTAAGGGAACACTCACAGCTCTTCTCTTTTGTTTTGGCTGTCTTTGGGCAGAAGCATTTTGTAATGGAAGTTTCCATGACTTCATGCAAAGATCTCAGTTCAGCGCAGACAACCCTAACACAGATGTGTAAATCCATTCTACAAACCATTGCAATCTGTGGCTGTGGGTGGGTCCTGGAAACCATAAGTTCTCAGGCTACAAGTAGCGTACAGAGCAAATTTGATCTGATCTGTATCTGCAGTGATCTTGTGGCCAGATTCCAGAACAGTACTATGCATCAGGCGGAGAGGTTTGAGAAGCTCTTGAAATTTTTTATGGCTGCCCATAACCCCGGGAGATGGAGTCTGCTGTCTCCTAGCCAAGCCTCCAATTTGTTTTCCATACTAGGGATGGACAAAAAATAGAGGAGGAATTTGATGGTCTACACTGCATGTAATTTCATCTCTGTAGACAGAATTCTAAATGGCCCAGTTTTGCTACCTTTCTGCTTGTTTGTTGCCACTGAATGGCTCCAAAGAGCTGGACCAATTACCTGTATGTAGCTCTGTGCTGTAGTGGTTTTGTTCTGCACTTTGTTTATTGTCTCTTAAGATACATTCTTGCATCAAAACATTTTTCTTTTTAAATCCTGAACAGGACTAATGAATATAGAGGTGTCATTAATTAAAATGCCTTCTGCTCAAGTGTTAAACCTGTCAAGATCTCATGGATTTCATTTTTATCTGTTGATCTGTTGTCTGCTTCTCCCATTCCCTACTCAAAAGTTTAAAGAGAATATTAATGTTTCTATCCTTAGTGTAATAAAGTTTTCTATTTTGAATAAGAGAAATTCTAAAAGTTGAGTTAACTGTGGATAAATTGAGTTGTGTTTTCCTGTCAAGAAATGTATTATGTAGACAACAAAAATCTCATCTGCACGTGTATTCAGTTGTTTGAGTTTTTTGTTTTTTAAGAAGTAGTTGCAAGTTCTTTGTAGCTTTTGTTCTTGGATCCTTGAGTAGTGTTTCTAGAAGGAGCATGATATTATTCAAATTGCTGATTTCTGATTGACTGTTTATAACCCAAGAGAAGACAGCTAGATTACCTGGATTCTATCTGAAGAAAAATGAATTTATGTTTTACTACACGTTGATTGTGCTGGAAAAACTACATCAGCTTTATTGTTGGCATTAATCCATTAATAACACTGAGCTCATAATATGAAACTCTTATTTTGTTGTATTAGTGGGGCTCTCTTTCATTTTATAGCTGGCTTAAGTCCTGCTGAGATTCAGCAGTTATGGAAAGAAGTGACTGGAGTTCACAGTATGGAAGACAATGGCATTAAACACGGAGGGCTAGACCTCACTACTAACAATTCCTCCTCTACTACCTCCTCCACCACTTCCAAAGCATCACCACCAATAACTCATCATTCCATAGTGAATGGACAGTCTTCAGTTCTAAATGCAAGGCGAGACAGGTAATTCTCATATGAGATTTCGACTGTACTTGTCATTTGATGTAACACTGTTGTTTAGCATCATAAGTCACATTATTTCAACTCACAAAATAATATTTAATATAAGTTCTTAAGGTATCATGGAGACAAGATTTTTCATAACTGTTTATGAGTAGACTGCCACTTTCAGTCATGATGTCTAATTTTGCAGATGCAAGTGCAATTACTATGAATCTTGCTACACATGAACTTAAGTTACAATCAGAAATCTTAGAATAGTGTGTTTGTGGGCACTTTTGTAGGTGCATAGTTTCATTCATAAATGAGTCAACACATTTGGCAGTCAGGCCTTTACTGTTGAATCAGACTGCTGTTTTCATAGATATTTTTGTCTACATAAATTAAATTGTAAATCATTGTATTTTCAAAAAAAAAACACATTTTAATTAGCATTTAATATTTTAATATTGAATTAGGAGACAATAATTAATCACAGGTCCTACTGTGACTGTGACTATAGTTTTTTGTTGATATTTTGTTTCATTTAAAAAAAATGGTTCTTCTCTGACAGACCTTTAGAGTAGTACTTTTAGTTAGAATTACTTTTGTGGTTGTCTCAGAGAAGCTGTTTCTTTCCTTCAGGATGTGTAGTTGCTGCTCATATCCATGGAGCAGTCCCGTGAGTTGGTTTGATAACTGCACATAGGTGAAACTCTTGCAGAGGTTCTAAAAATGGCATGGAGAATAGTGTATTGTATATTAAGTCAAGTAGGTAATGGCAAAAAAAATGTGAACAAAAATATTTATTAGATTTTTTTATTTAATTTTATTTACATTTCAGCAGAAAATCTAAATATTTTGTAGCAACATTCATATTATTCATCAATTCTGACTGTCCATCTTCAGTATTTCTTTGCAGAATTGATCACTTCTGAATAGTATATTTTTTATTTATAGGTAAATGTTACACCAAGGTCATATGGCAGAATTAGCATATGGTGTTACACAGTCATCTTATTTTTTCATCCTTTATTAACAGTCATCTTTGGCTCTATTTCTTCTCTAATTGGAACATCATCTAGCCTTGGCAGTTGAACTATTCAATAGAACGATTAAATTTTTCTGACTGCTCTGAGCTAAATTGACCTGTTTTGACCTGTTTGTCACTGATCGTAACCTGACAGGCGCTAGCAGCCTCCAACGATTATGGCTTTTGAGATGAATCTGATGCCTTATTCTTTTGCTGCAGCTCGTCACATGAGGAGACTGGGGCCTCCCATACTCTCTATGGTCATGGAGTTTGCAAATGGCCTGGCTGTGAAAGCGTTTGTGAAGATTTTGGACAGTTTTTAAAGTAGGTTGATTTTTATTCATGGGTAGAGGGTTGCTTAAGGCAAGGGAAAGAGAAAGATGGCAAGCGAAGTTTTACTGTAAATCATAACAGGGTTTTTTTATTTGTGTGTATTCCAAACAACTGGATGATTGAGGCTATCTGCAGAGGGTCGAATTGTTATCCTCTTTCATGTTGAACACTTTTGCCATCCTTTCAATAGAGCACTGCTTAATCCTCTTATTATCCTTTACTGAAATGGAGCCTGAGAAAATTTGAAGTGATGCTTTAGATGATATATAGGATAGCAGAGGTGTGAAAAAGCACGTTTTAAATTCTGACATAGTGGTAATTAAGGTGTTTGGTATACATAAAAAAGCACAAAGGACTGAGTGTGTCCATTTGACTGTCTTCTTATAATTTGTTTTTGCTTTTGCTCTTGTATGTGTACAGGGTGCTCATAAAAAACAACTGCTGTGAGCAAGTGGGTTTTCACCTTCCAAAACTGCAGTGATGTCAAAAGTTTTTGTTTTCAGTATTGGGGTTTGCCAGCAATTGTCTAAATCGGATCATTGAGAAAATGAGTGGCAAAGCTTCTCATCAAACTATGATATGTTTCGGCATTTTTTTCCTTTTCTATTTTTTTCTCCAAAAGTAGTTGTTAGTACTGTTGAATTCATTTACATTTTCAACAGCTGCACTGATTTTCTACCTGTGTACATTGTGGTCCGGTTTTGTCAGAAGAGCTGTGCTCGTTTTGGCATGCAATAGATCTTAATGGAAAGCTACAGATAGGCTTATATAGATGAGTAACTTCAGGGGCTGAGACTCTTATGTTGTCATGGTGCAGCTAACAGGGTGAATGAACTGTTTCATGCTTCATCAACAATTAAGTTAATTAGCTCATTTGAAATTGCACTGCTTTGTTGCCAGGATGTTGGCAGAAACATCAAAAAGATGTGTTTACAAATGGTAGACTACAGGGTATGTAACAGAAACACCTTAACAGCAGACCACAAGCACTCAGTTTCACAATAACTTTTGTAATAGAATTAGAGAAATACTTTTCATGAAGTATTTTAAATAAATACTTTTCACAAGGTACTTTAAATGCTTCCTCCATCTCTCATGCTATCTTTCAGTTTTAAGTGAAATGACTTACACCGACTTGCAAATCTTAGCTAGTATATTTCTCTCGCTTGATTTTTTTTTGTTTGTAAGTGCATTAAATGGAATGTCAAAATAATGGCTAATTGTCTGAGAAAACTGTATAGGATTTAAAAGAACCTGATGTTTAAAGGAACCCTTGTGTTAAAAGGAAAATGAAATCTCCCAAATGCAATGAATCATTCTAAGTATTATTAATACTAAGAATTTAAATTAGTTTAATTCAAGCGTGCTCCTTTTCAAGAAAAAGCTAAATTTTATAAATATGTCTCTAGTCACTAGGCTGCAGCAGTGCTAATTCTATGGACAGACTTTACAAATCCATTATGTCAGGTCTCTTGTTATAATCCATGATCACTAAAACCATTTTGATTAATGTGCTGTAGTGCTAGGTTTACAGATGCTCTTGCTTTCCTGAACCAAATAACCCTGGAAAATGTGAAAGCGACATATAACATCTTGATAATTCTGGTGTAGAGTCAATCAGGGTTTACAGCAGTGTCATGGCTTTTGTCCTACACACCAGCAACAAAAAATGTTTGAGAATATTCCATCATTTCTTTTTTTCATTCAATTCTGTCTTCTGTGCCCTAAAACAAATAAGAAGCCATGATGTTGAATAGATGAGGTTGTTTATGATATAGAAGTGTTTCTTCATTTTGCAGTAGTGTTAAGATGGAAATCAATAGATAGAACCTTGCATTAGATTCCTTAGTCCCTTTTCATGTCCACGCTAATGCAAAATCCCCATTACAATTAAAAAACATTTTCTTTCAATTAAATATCAACTTTTAGTCCAAAGATTGACCATTTTTCCAAACCATTAACTTTATAGGGGATGACAGGACTAATGGCTGTAGTTTTCAAGGCTTTGCTCTTAGTCTAATCTTTCTTACGATGTTTTAGGTTTTCTGACTTGAAACAATATGATACCTGTGTTAAAAAAGTTAATGCAAGTGTATTGTACCAAAATGAAATATTAATAAGGTACACTACCCCAGTCTAGTAGCGTGTATTTCTAGAGTATGCTTATGACAGCTTTGACGAGTACCTGGTTTATTAAGTGAACTCTTAAATTCCCGTGCTGAGAAAATGGTTTACCTAGCAGCTTGCTTCAAAAACATAAAATAGAGCATCTGAGAAGGAAGATTCAGACAGAAGACACTAGCTTTGCTTCACTCATATAATGATAGAAAAGATTCAGTGTGATGTGATTACTAACTTACAATATATGACTTAAAGCCATTAAAGCTGTTTTCACCTTCACTTTTATTTGTCCAATATGAACTTGTTCATATATTTATAAGACAATCAGAGGACACTACAGTTATCTAGAGTTATTTTGAGATATTCAGAATAGTTTAAGAAGTTATATGTTTGCTGTGGAATAGATTTGTGTTTCAAAATGTAAGCATTGGTTTCAAGAAAGTGCAGCTGATCCTTATATTTCTGTGCATACACAAAAACTTAATCCTGTGTCTTTTCTTGGACATACTTCAACTCTAAAGGCAAAAATACAGTTTATATTTTATGGAGCAATTTTCTCTCTTGACAAAAACAGTGTTAGATTACAGTTGTTCATGCATGCAAGATTAGTTTTGACTTTTTTTTTTTTTTTTTTTTTTGTAAAGACAACAGCTTTTGGCTTAAGAAAAACTTAAAAATGTAGAGATACTTACGCAAAAGTAATGACATAACTGAAAGGAAGCTGACAAGAGTTTAACAAAATGATAGGTGATGAAGCAATTAGAAGGGTGCCAAAAATACTTCCAAAAATTTATAATTGTACTACAAAACAGATGTTGACAGAAGCTGGTCTCCAAGTGAGGAACCCAGTAGATCACGAAAAGCATTTAATAGCAGTTCTTTGCACTGCTTTTATAAATGTCAAAGTGCAATAACACATGACAAAACTCGAGTGTGTTTTGTCTGCAAAATTAATTATCATTCCGTTGGTCCTAAGGCGGTTTGAGTAGGAAGGATTTGACTTGTAGAGCTTAAATCAAAAGGTTTACAATAGAGCAGTCCAGTCAGCAGAGAAGTGTTCTTTAACCTTCATGCAGCCGATGCCTGCAAACATAGCACAATCCACAGCACGAAGATGGGTAATATTTTCATCCACAGAGACAGGGAAAAAAAAAGTCATGCTAGAGAAGATAGGTCAGCTTTCCAACGGATGGTGTTTGCTGTTAAGGCAAGAGAGGGCATTTAAAAGTCTACAAAGAACAGTGACCAAGCATCACAAGAAGGATGACAAAACAAAACTGTGAAAAGAAACTTACTTAATGAATTACAGGTAATGCCGTATAAAACGGGCTGTGTTTTTTCATCTTTTATCTGCCAAGAGATACACAGCATTCCGTTCTTTCTTAGTGTGTTGTTCATTTCTTTTTTCTCTCTGACTACGTAGCGTGGCTTTAAAATTATGACCTCAAGAATCTTCTTTGAACTTGTCAGAATGTTGTTTCGTTTGGTGACAGTGCCACCATCTCTCCAAACTAAGGCATCTGACATAATCAGCCAAATGAATAGTGACAGCTAACATTTTGTATTTAAACTCCTGTCAATGTTTAAACATAAAAAGCTTGATGCAAAATAAATCAAACACCACTGATACGCAAGTGAAACATTTTGTTAAAACAATCCCTGACACATTTGGATTTAAAGCTGATCTCTCTTTAGCTTTTGAAATGTAACTAAAAATGAATTTGAAATTCTTGTAGTTAAAATTGAATCGATAATTTGCAATATATGCACTAGCAAGTTAGCAAGCGAATTTATATCTGTAGAAGCTACTTGAAAGGAGAAATACACATCAGACAAATTGAAAGGATCCCTTATTGTGCTTGTTGTCATTCTGCGATGTTTACTTAGCTGTTTTTGGAGAGGTGACTGCGTGTTTACACTCTGCAGTGTGTGTGTAAGTCACACAGCCAGCACGCAGATCCAAGCAGTTTTTAAGAACGTCAGTCGACCACATCATTTATTCCATTTTGAAAACAAAAATCAATATACCTATAAAGTGACCCATAAATTAGAACTGGCTCACACAATGTTTGTTCAGTGCTGCCTTTCTGAAGGCACCCTTTGCATTTTTTCTTCACCTCTCTGTTTGAACTGCAGTCACAGTAAGAGGCTCATTAGGGGACATTAGGGACTGGAGCTAACCAGAATTCCAGAGCTTGCTTTGCTCTTATTAATGCATAGTAGAGTAGAATGCATTTAAATATTTCATAGGCATTCAGTAATTTGTGTGTAATCGCCTTGTTAGCAGACCAGTAGAAGTAGAACAGGTCTGTGAAATGGTGTTAGTGATTGCATGGGTAATTTACAGACCTTTGCCATCAGAAAGAGCATTATTGGTGACTAGAATGGAGCTGTGAAATAGAACTAGCAATAAGTAAAAAAAAAAACTTAATAAAGGTTTTGTAACAAGCATCTTCAGGGATAACAACCCACTTGGTCCTTTTGAAGCAGCTACAGTTTATGACATATGCAATATATCAAATGAATAAGATAGTATTATGGAGCATTCATATGAAAAGGGTATTTGCAACATTAGTTCCAACTTCCTGCGAGGGACATGATTAAATGATTAATGAAATGTCCTTTTGCATATGCATTTCGAAACAGCAATTAGGCACTGACTGAGAAAATCCACCAATCCTCTCATTTTTCAGTATTATCTCATTCTTGATTTATAAATCATAGAGAATTTTTAACAGCAATATGTAGTACCTGAGACAGTTATAAAAGCATAAAAGAGAATAATTTGGGTATAAAATAGTCATAAGTACATAAATTCATAATTTAATGTTAATACCGGGCCTATTTATTTAGTCACGTTGCGTTGTATTTATATCTGACACTATTTCTGTACTTTGATTGGCATAATTAAGTAGGGGGAATGAATAGGCACTACTATTTTACATATCACTGGTAAACAATAGCGAGGAAAGGGAGATGTGGCAGAGGTATGTATGTGTTTTTCAAGTTCTCAGTAATCCACTGGAGGCTGTTCTATAAATGATCATTGAAGGGCTGCAAGCTAGCCTATAATTACAGGAAAGAAAGTGGCAGCTCTGGCATTTCATAACTATGTGTCCTCGAAAAGTGCTTTGTGAGTTTGTCACCAATGATAATTTAGATAGAGGCTCATTACTGAACATCACAACACTTTAAAAACCTTTCGCCTTCATACAGGAGAATAAAGGACTATTTTAATGGCAAGGTTCTTTTGTGTTCCACTGAAAAATTCAATCAAGACAAAACCTCATTGACTATTATTGTAGTCTGCAGTCTCTGGTCTAATAAAAGCAGCATAGATAAATTGAATGGTTTTCTAAGACTTGAGCGTATCAATGCAAACACTCCGCACTTTTTTCACTCTTTAAATATACAGTGATGGAGTATCACTAAAATGTAAACAAGTGTAAAAACCTTTCTTACCTAAGCGAGCTAATGCAAGACAATCAGAAGTGCCAAACTATTTGTCATGTGGATTCCCTTACTGTCTTGCACTTTCTTAGTATTTATCAGTGCATTGATACATGTGCACACAAACGTAGGAAACAGACGTGTGTTGAACCTCTTGTAGGTACCGATGGGCCACACGCTTAATTTTACTCCTGCATTTTAAGAGGTGAAGGTAATAATATTGGTATAAATTCTTCAGGATAAGAACTGTTACCCTGTTACTTACTTCTGTGACTACGCTGTTTTTATTTCTCGGAGGTAAACGTGTCACATTTCTTAAAAAATGAATTTAAATGGTGTAATTAAAAGCAGCAAAGGGCATTATTGGCAGTGACACTTTGCAGCTGGAAAGATTTTTTTCCAACGTTTTCGAAGAATTTCGGGTAGAATTTTTATCAGAAAACCATCGTGTTTTAGAAAAATACTTTCTCCTTTTAAAAACGTGTGACTGAATTTTAGTGCTTATTAAAGGCGGGCTTCTAATAGCTCTGACTGGAACTGAGCGAGGCGCAGTCTGTGTTGCTCCATGTAACTCTGCCAGTGCACCTCATCCTGACCTATAGAGCTTTGCTATTTTAGTCCTGGGCTGCTATGGAGAGAGACTGACAAAGAGTGCCAAGTTGTATAGAGGTTAATTGATACAGGTAAATGTCCACAAGAATCTGTGTTGAAACTCTCTCTCTTCTCTCTCTAATGGTGTATTATGTTTTGCTTTGCAGAGTCTGAATCTGTTTGCAAAAAAAACCCAACAAAAAACAGTAGTAGAAATTTTGGGTTTTATTCCAGGGAATTCCTAGGCTATATAAATCCCCATCTCCTTTAAAACACGCTGCACTGTTTCTTGTCAATAATACATTAATTCCAGTCTGCTTTACAACGCTTTGTGTAGTTCATAATTTGCCTTGTTACTCCCTAATACACTGCAAATATAATCAGGAGAAAATCCTATTTCTTTCAATGGTGACCAAATAAACAGCAAAATAATGGAAGAGGCTGTGTATGTGCTGCACAGTCTGCTTCACGTTTTCAAACCAATAACTCATCCCTTCAGGAACACTTTCCAGTCCTCCAAAATATTTCCTCCCCTTAAAAAAATAACCAGTGTTTTTCTAAATTGTAAATCAAGTTAACACGAGATTAGTAAAGGATGCAGACAAGATAGAAGATTGGGAATATGTTGATGAAGTATGAAAGCTGACCAGCACAACTTTCACATAACTTAAAAGGCATGGCAAGAAAGAACAAGAAAAACCCACAACACTTGGGAATGACTCCCAGCCTTCTGCAGGAAAGAATGTGTGTCTATTTTGGCAGATTGCAGTATACTGGACCCTAAAAGTACAGCAACTTTATGTAGAGAAAAGTTATTTCAGAGGTTTTTAAAAATGCATTAGATCTTGGTTTTCTCTCCCTACATTGCCTGTACATGCATGAGAAATAAGCCTACTTCACAGGAAAAATAAAGAAAAAAAGGAACTCAGAGAAAAATAATACTGAGAACAATTTTTACACTCTTAACGTTGCCATAAAATAACTTTTCTCCAAAATGCACAGCAGAAGCAGCCACGTGATGTGAAAGTGTGGCATAAGGGGTGCATATCTATTCCCACTTTCTGAAGATGACTGTGTTAACTCTCAAGGAACGGACTACAGTCTGCTGAGCTACCATGTAATCAGAGTGAAATTACCCTGCACCAGACTTTCTTCTCCCGCACTGCATCCTGCTGCTACATTTAAAGTTCCTCAGGGCAAGGACTGTGTCTGTGTCTATTTTGTAAGGTGTTAGGCAAACATATGGTGTTGCAATAACTAATAAATAATCATGAGAAGGCAGTAACCTCAGACTCAGGCCAGGAGCTCCTACACCCTTGCTTACTGTCACGTGTTCTGTGCACACTCGCACGTGGAAACACAGTGGTATGTGCTGCTGATAGTGGGGATGATACAAAGGTGAAATCTGTCTCCAGTTCTCTTTCCGACAACTGTGTATCCAATTAACTGAAAACACTGAACAGTTGTATTAGTGTGCCACGCACTGTCAGGTGTAACTGAGGGAGTAAAATTATTTTGAATCAGAAATTGAGAACGCAAGTGAAAGGTGCACTGTGAACAGTTACCTACTGTTTGCACCGATTGTGCAGTTTTGCATCCACGGGGTAATGAGGTGAGTTCCACTGAAAATAAAGAAACTGTAGGTTTTATGTCACACACAGTGGAGATGCGTTGTCCTTGGCGATGCTTTAACATAAACTGCCAAGCAAGCATACTGGTAAACAACTTCATAATAAAAGAATAAGCAAAAGCTTTCCTAATTACTTGCATCTCCCCCAGCTGTTCCTCTTGCAAGGACGACAGAAGCTGACTGTCTCAGTTTGCTCCTCCACAGACCCCATCCTTGTGCCCTAAACTCTGATGTCGTTATTTAAATTGAAGCTACAAATCATAGAAAAAGTAAGATATCTGGCCACCCTGTTTTTTCACTTTTTCTGAGAAACACATTCTTCAGATCAACAATTAAACAACTACATACTTCTGTGAATAATTCTGCTTAGAAAAGGAAAAAGGGGAAATTTGAGGGTGGCTCTGAAAGTAATGCCTCCTATGTTATGTCAGCCCACAGCATCAGAGGTGAATATTGGTGGTATGGCAGTAGAGGTTGAACCTTCTTGCCAGTATGCCTTTCCATGTTGTCGCCATGTGACAGATGGCAGCAGAAGGGCAGTCTGTCAGAATGGCATCTGACATGGAAGTGCTTATGGAGCAAAGGTGTGTCATTGAATTCCTCCATCCCTTACGGCAGCAGTGACAGTGGCTCACCTGTGCTGGTGCAGATTATTACAAGTGTGGAATGCAGGCTCTTGTTCATTGCTGGCAAAAATGCAAAGCTAATGGTGCTATCTTCAAAAATAGGGTCTGTAGCAAAAAATTTATTCTATAAAGTAGTATTGTGCTCTTTGTAGCCGTTGTAGTTTCCATGGAAATGAATAGGAGGCATTACTTCCGGAGCAACTTGCATGTACTTCTTCATGGTACAAATAGCATATAGTTCCTGTAGCTGCAAGATCATTGGTGAACCCACAAAACTTACCTCTTCTTGCAACTGAAGTAGCCAATAAATCCGCAATCAAAGGTAAAACTCCTTTGCTCCCATTTCTTCTTCAGCCTGATCCTTGTGTTTTCTCACAGCACAGGAGAGCAGCAAACCCACTGTTAGAGCTCCATGAGGGGTTTCTTTGATCCTGGAAGAAAGAGAACAAACAGAAATCACTGTCCTTCAGGAAAAAAAAAAAAAAAAAAACAGGACTGAATGAGCTCTGTAAAGAAGTACATACCCCATTGAATCCTATGAGACACAGCCATTCAGGTGTGGGCTGTACTTTATATACAGATACCCACCCCCTGTGGTTCTCCTTCCCTGCTGCAGTGTGGGTTGTTTTTTTTCCTAAGCTGGCATGATTGCGTAGCCTGAATCTCCCCCAGGAGGCTTGCTGTGTGTGTAAGGTGTGTAGTTGTTCCTTCACATGCCTTTACATTGTGCACTGTTCCTCAGATCGTGGATAAGTGCCATCATCTTTAGCGGATCCTTCTGGAACCTGCAGTGAAAGTCAGTGATGTTCCCCTATGGTTCCTGGCTCTGTTCTGGGGAGGGGAAAGGATGTTCTGTTGTTGCTTATGCTCTAACGATTGAAAAAGATCAGATGGAGAAATCTAAGCAATTCTACATTACTTCAGAGTAGCTCAAGCAGCCTAAAAGCAATTATATCTTTTGAAGAATCACTTATGGTGTGGCTGTTCATCTGCACCAGGAACAGCTCAGTGACGACCAAATGCTGACAACCAGTTATGTCGGCTTTTAGATGGCTTCTGTGATCTGGGAGGTAGGAGCGAGGCATCTGGCAGTCATCACGGAGAAAGTTTGTGCAACTAAATGAAATAATCAGTTTTGTTACTTTGTATTGTTGCATCTAAGGCACGTTCTAACTAGATCTTTTTGCATAACTCCCATTGAAACTAATGGAAGCCATATGCGCAGGAGAGAAAAATGGGCTCATAAAGAAATTTTCCTGATCTCAACACTGTCTTATTAGTGTTCTCTTTCTTCCCTAGGCACCTTAACAATGAACATGCGTTGGATGACAGAAGCACTGCTCAGTGTCGGGTGCAAATGCAAGTGGTTCAGCAGTTAGAAATACAGGTTTGTTACACGAGTGTATCATCCTATTACTTATTTACTATTAATCTAGACTAACTTGAAAACATTTGCCTTAATAATTGTGGCTTAAAGCTGTATGTTTCTTGCATGAAATTTGTTGGTATTCATGAATGAGCTTTTTTTTTTTTTTACTTTAAGATTTTTTCACCTAATAAATAATGCAGTAATTATCTAACATCAGCATTGTCTACAGTATTTTGCTTGAACTAAGACCCTAATGCCATTCATCACAAACAAAAAATACTGTCCCTGTAGCAGGGACTGGATCCAAGTTCTCTTCTCTCCTTGAAATGTTGGCTCAGGGCCCCTTCTGCCCCTTCATACCCAGTGCATGTCTGTGCTATGCGGCCGGACAGAGGAGCAGCAGAGCTCCCTGCCCAATGGAGGGCATACTTCTGGAAGCAGATGGTAATGTCAGACCCACTCAAAGAGTTCTCCTGGGAGGTTTTTCCCCAGACAGCCCCATGGCTGGAACTGTGGAACTCAGGTGACCTGATCAAGCTTCAGCCTCTAGAACTCACTGCATATGTGATGTTCCATCTACCTTTCTGAAGAAGCACCAGGTACCTTTGTGGGGTCTCCCGGTAATTGAAACAACACTTAACCTGGTACTGAGACTTGGCACCCCAGAATGACCCTCAGGATGCTCATATCGTGTGGTTCCGTTCTCCTTTCAGCCAAGGCAAACTGTTAGATTCACTCATATTTTAATACTGGAAACCCAATGCAATGAGGGGAAAGTGAAACAATGTCATTTATTGTCATTTGCCTTGAAGTAGAAGTTTTATAAACCCAGGCAAAGCCATGGTTTCTTTTATAAGATTTACAGGACAGTGTTAACTTAATTTTCTGTTATGAATTTACATCATGGAAATAGCCTATCTCTAAAACAGCACGCTTATAGTATAAGGCTGAAGGAGAAACCTTCTGCCTCAAGTACTCCTTTAATTAAAGTTGCGCTGACCAAATTTTAGCCCGTACACCCAGAATATCTGCAGTTATACAGATAACTTCCTATGGTTTTGAATTACTTATAGGCTGGTTTGCTTCATCCAATCTCAGTCTACAGGTGTACCTCTTGAGCTGAATTCATGCAAGAAGGTGTTACGGAAGTCTGGAAAGAGTCAGTGTTAAACACCAAGTGATTCAAGTTTCAATTTAATGCTGTAATCGGTTTGCCTATATCCAAAGTCAGCATCACTAGAATACAACTTTCAACATTTCCTCTTCATTTGAAAAAGATGGTTCTTTTCATGTTGTACAATACATTTTTCTCTTTTATGCTGCGATACAACAAGTAACATACTATAAACACTTCTTCCTGTTTCGTTTTCATCATTATTATTTAATAATAATAGTTTGAAAGTACAAACATTCATGTAGTATAGGAAGAGAAAACAGTATCAGTTAGGAAAAGGCGCAGGTTTAAGTAATGCAGTGTCTTCTAAAGGCAGTGTAAGGGCTCCTGAAGAACTGTTTACCGTTTAGAAAGGGTATGCTGTAATGTAACGTAACAGCACAACTGAAGATTTAGCTTGCAGTGTGAC